>NW_028270188.1:20712681-20878042 GCF_037043375.1 Chiloscyllium plagiosum
CAAACTCGGCAGTTATTTAGTAGGATTTGCAAGCTTTGCATGTTCGGGACCTTAGCACAAAGCTGAATAGACTGTGACAAATTTCGCTGGAGCTTTAAAGCTGAGGGATGGCCGTAGTGAAATTTATAAAATCATGGTGGGGGGGGGGGGCGGGGGGTGCGACCAACAGAGTAAGTAGTCAAGTAGTCCTTTTTCACAAGGCACGCGAATGCAAAGCTGGATAGCATAGGTTTAACGTGAGAGCGGTAAAATTTAAAATGGATCTGAGGGACACATGATTTTCATACTTTATTTTTGTGTGTGGAATGAATTGCCACATTTAGTTGCAGATTCCGGTACACTAACAACATTTCATAGGCATCTGAATTGGGATATAGGCAGGAAGTGATCGGAGGGACAAAAAATGGAAACTACGTTAAGATTAATTTCGGATTATGGTCAGCAAGGAAAAGTTGGATTGGAGGGTCTGTTTCCATGATCGGCGTCTCTGAGACGCTCCAGCAGCTGGCATGATTTTGCATAGAGCATTTACAAGAACGCATGTCACATTACTCTCACTCCACGCATTTGGCTATTTGTGTGGAGGGTGGATTGTTCAAACCGGACGAGAGATGCAGGTTTTCTGGACTTCCGCTGCCAATTACCATTCTTATTGACACATTCCCAAGTTCTCCATCAAAGATTTTGGCTGAAGAAAAGTACCTCACAACTCGTGTTACCCACTCAGCTCTCCAGCGAATCCAAAAACTGCCAACTCTTAACGTGGAACAGAAGCACATCCGCCAAGCACGAGACAATATTGACACACCTCAGCATGAATGCTGTCTGTAAGGCAGTACGATCCATCTGTGTCATGAGCTGCTCACACAAACGGCAGCCAGGCATTTCCAAACGGTGCTTCCGAATAAACTGGAGCTTTAGTGCATTGCCACGTTCTGGAAAGTGCACAAGTAACAAAATGAACATGAAAGGTGAAGGTTATCTTTTACATTCTTGAGTAGATTAGGTCAAAAATGCTCTTGTGCCTCCAGCTGATCGGAAAGGCCAATCACCAGCATCCCTCACCAGGGCTGCAATGAAGGGGTCGTGAGAAATACAAAAATGTTTCACGTCAATATTGCCCTCCTCGTCGTCACCACAACAGATTCAATGCAGGATTTGGTTTCGCAACAGCGGTGAAAAAATGATCTCCATTCACTTTCAGGGAAAATGGTGAACAACGTAAATTGTCTGGAGTACGAATAGCCAGTGCAGGCTGCTTATGTCCGTATTATACTATTGTACATATTTTCGTATGAAAAGGTACATTTCAAAGAGAGTGCTTGTGGCTGTCGATATGACAATGGCAGCCGTTGCCCTTGCTGTGATTACCGTCCTCGGTAGTGTGGGGGTTGGTGTCTTCACCTTGCACGTGGGAGTTCAGGATGCAATTCTCTGCTGCAGAAAGCTGTAGTGTTTTGGAGCAGAAAGATGTGAAGCTCGGGTGCTTCATGGAGTTGGGAAGCTGGGAAGATGGTTTGCTGTCTTTTCCTCCTCTTTCTGGGAGACATCCTCAGGGCTGCAGAACACCTTGTGAAGCATTGATGTGCACTGGTGGTTGGAATTGATTAGCTTTCATTCACGCTGCTTCCGCTTGATGGGTTTGTGGTTGTTGGTACATTGGTTCCAGATCAATGTGCTTATTGAAGCAATCCGTTGATGAGTGCCGTTCTTCCAGAAATTCTCTGGCTGCCTTTTGTTTGGCCTGTCCTATTATTGCTGTGCTGTTCTCAAGCAATTATTTTGTTCTCGTCATCTGTACATATTGACATTAGGGACAGTTGGTCATGGCAATTAGTGGCTGCTGTACACATTCCTTCCAATAATGGATATCCCCGCAACTGGTGCCTGGAACAGGAACTTCACGATGACGAAATGTCACGAGGCAACATACAAACCATGCTTCCCTATGTGAAAAAGAAATTCTGAGAACTGACGGCGAGACACGTCTGAACACAGCACATAAACAGCGAGACAGCACATAAACAGACAGTCATGCTCAGCCATCAACTCACCAGAACACACGACCCAACACTCATCATGTGCAAGACAAAAGTTTACAAGATTTCACAACGGGACTGCACGAAGCACTATATAGGAGAAAGAGGCAGACAACTTGGAATCTGCATTCATAAAGTTCAACCAGCCTGTAAACACCACAGACATCTGTATCTTGTAACTACTGGCGGGACACTGCTTGACTTTGATTACAGGACTTGTAACTGGGAGTATATAACTGGCTGCAGCACTGGTTGCAACCTTGCGTGAGGTACCGCCTGATGGAACAAATGTAAATCTTGATTCCTCATTGGGAAATACATCCAAAATCGTAGACCAGACAAGTTCTTCTGTTGTGTTTCTGGTGCAGTTCCTGACATGCCCTTTGGTTTTATACTCATTCTAAGCTTCTCGTTTGTTCGGTGCGTGCTTCCATGATCGTATTGTGGGCAATAATCTGCGGTTTATGTGAAATAACGTGCGTTCGAAACACAGGTCCAGGAGTTTCTATTTTGTTTTTCTCTTATGCGCAATTGCAACAAAGTAACTGATCAATTAATATTGGAAGGTGACACATTGAGGCGTGTGAAATGCCAAGGTTATAGTGATTACTTTGATTCAGGAAATATGGATGTAAAGTCTGTTTGAGTCGAGATGAGGAACATTGAAGAAAGATTTCACCAGCAGGTGTAGCTTACAAGCCCACTCGCAGTTACCACAATGCAATGTAAAACGTACAAGAAAACAACTACTGAGTGTGAGCAATAGAAGATGGCAACAATCATGGATGATCTTAATTTCCTCTCTCCCACTCTCGGTTCCATTGTAAAGAAAGTTTGGAGAACAATAATGAATAAATCATATATGTCCCATAGAACAACACAAGCTATATCTTAGTCATTGATTACATTACAAACGACTTAGATTGCGTATTTTCTTGGAAACCATCTCTTTCATCGTGAGCATCAGGAAAAGCCATAATTTCGCCATCAATAAATAAATATGTCACCACCTTTTGTTGGTTTCATGTCCAAAAACACTCAGACTCCTCTGCACTGCACGTTGTTGAGTTTCTTACAATTTTCATAGTAGTTTGTCTTTTGGTTCTTCCCAACGAAGTGTATGACCTCACACTTCTGACAAGAATCCGCATCTGACAAAGTTTCTTCACTCACTCATACGATCTAAATCTGTTTGTAGATTTCCAAGTACTCACCACAATATGAGCGCCCACCTATTGTCTATTGGCAACAAAACTGGACACGTCACTCTGCCACTTCCTCCAAATCATTAAGACAGAGCCAAGTCCTTGATGCTCGATGACTGACCATTCTCGCTTTCACTAATTATATCTTTCCAACTTGAAAACGGCTCATTAATCCCAATGTGATGACCTCTGTTCAATAAACAGTGGACAGTCAATGCTGATTTATTACCCAACAGCATGAAAACCTTTATTATGCAATGATCTTTTATATGGACCCTTATGAATGTTTGCGGAACGTTCAAATGAACATTACCTAACGTCTCCCTTGATAAACCTGCTGGCAATGTTAGCAAAGAAATCTGACAAATTACCAAGTGTGATTTTCCTTTCAACAAATAATGTTGACTCAGTTTGACTGCAATAATCTCTTTCAAACCTTGTGCTTTATTTCTTTTACACCAGTGTCTAGCATTTTCCAAATGACAGCAAAGACATCAGAGCAGCTGGAAGCAATTTCGCCCATCAAGTCAGTGACAGCCCCCAGTGAGATCACGGCTGATTTGTTAAATCCTTGACTCCCCCTTTAAGACTTATCTCCCTGTTCCTTGATTCCCGAATTGAATAAATATCTATCTATCTCATTCTTGAATATACCCAGCCTTGTCAGCCGTCTGTTGCAAAGAATTCCACAGACTTGTTATTCCCTGAAAGAGAGAATATCCTCCTCAACTGATTGTTAAAAGCTTGACCCCTTCTGCTGTAATAGGCCCTCTAGTCCCACATTATCCAGGTGTAAATCAGAGCAGAATAAGCATCTGAAGTAAGATCTTCACTATCCAGTGCCAGCTGTGAGTATTTGAAGCATTTTTTTATATCTGTTAAAGCAAATAGACCTGATTTGCACATGAGATGTGCCACAGATGAATCTTCTAAAACACTTCTTTGGTTGTAATCCAGTTGGCAGTGAAGGGACGTTACACAAACACGTGGACATTTTTCTGGCTCGATCCATTGCCGTGTTTATTAATCTCTCTGCACATGAAAATGGATCCTTCGCAACCACTTAATCTTTCATGTATGTGTGTAATTCAACTTGATCTCCCATCATCCTCCTCCGTTTTGAACCAATATAGGGCTACAGCGAATATTCGGACTGTGTTGCAGACAGTACAAAAAAAATGCTGGTGTTTCAGCTTGGAACACTATATTCCATAAGGCATAATAAGCAAAAGCCGTACCCACGTAGTCATGGTCGACTGGTTAAGGTGATGGATTTGAAATCCATTGGGACTTCCCCGTGCACGTTCAAATTCTACTGCCTAGATTTTCAATGACATCCCACAAGACGAATTTTCGTTCAAAAACATTGTGGCAAAGGCACAGACAGCACGAGCTGAATACTGTCATTCTCTGCTATCAAATTCATTCATTACACACCAAGAGTTTAGAGATTATTGTAATTCAAAAATGTCGTGATATTTCTTTTTCTTGTGGATTATGAATTCTGTTTAGAATTCGATAACTTTATCACGTTTTGTGGGAACAAATGTTACCTTCCCTCAGGCCGATGTGGCAGACACATTATCCGGCGTATGTGAACCCAGATCTGCACATTCCAGCCAGGGGGAGTAGAAAACCTCTCAGCAGCTACACTATCATACTGTCTCTGAATGTCAGACTTGCCGTAGAGCAGAAATTGTAAATGAAGGATATAGAGGACAGAGATGAGGCCAATATGAAAGAGGGTGAAGTGGATTCATAGAGACAAAGAGAGACAAATAAGGAAGATTGAGGTAGATAGTGAAAGAACCAATTCTCCATTGAACACGGTTTCCAATTGCAGAAAGGAAAAGAGAAAAGCTAATCACTTAAGCACAGCCTTTTACAAGCTCACAGCAACCGAAACAGCAAAGGAGCTAAAAATGTACATTTACATTTGGAAACGTGACTGTTAACATCTAATGAGACATTTTGATAAATTTGCTGATACCGTAGATATAACTAATCATTTCCCCGACATTACAATAGAGAAATACTGAACTACAGTGGATCTGGATATAGGTTTGCGTGTTTAGCTGAAAGGTTCAGTTTCGGACGTTTCATCACCATACTACGTAATATCGTCAGTGAGCATCCGCAAGAAACACTGCTGGTGATTCCTGCTTTCCATTTAAATTTGGTGGTTTCTTTCGGTTGGTGATTTTATTTGCTGCAGTAGCCATTTCCTGTAGCGATGTCAATTCTTGTCATGATGTCAATTCGTGTGGTTATGTCATGTCCTGTTCTTTCTCTCCAGCGGTTTAAAATGCGGTCCACGTCTATGTGTTTGTTCATAGAGTACCGGATGGAATGCCATTCTTCTCGGAATTCTCGTGCATGTCTCTGTCTGCTTTATCTTAGGATGGATGTGTTGTCCCAGTCGAAATGATATCCTTCCTTTTCTGTAACAAAGGATACAATTGAGAAAGGGTCATGCCGGTTTTTTGGCCTGTTGATTTTCATGTATCCTGGTGGCTAGTGCTCTGTCTGATGGTCCAATGTAATGTTTGTTGCAGTTCTTGCATGCTATTTTGTAAATGACTTTAATTTTGCTTGCTGTCTCTTTTGGGACTTTCAAGCTAATTAATTAATTAATTAATTAATGATGAGCTGTATCCTAGAACTCTGTGGGAAACTAGAGAAGTGATTGATGGGCCTCTCACTGAGACTATTGTATTATCGATAGTCACAGGTAAAGTGCCGGAGACTGGATGTTGGCTAACGTGGTGCCACTATTTCAGAAGGGTGGTAAGGTTAAGCCAGGGAACTACAGACCAGCTCGCCTGTACGTCTGTGGTGGGAAAGTTGTTGGAGGAAATCCTGACGGACAGGATGTGAGTGTATTTGGAAAGACATGGACTGATTTGGGTTGTCAACATGGCTTTGTGTGCGTGAAATCATGTTTCACAAATTTGGTTGAGTATTTTGCATAAGTAACAAAGAGGATTGATGAGAGCACAGATGTAGATGTGATCCATAAGGACTTCAATAAGGCGTTCGACAAGGTTCCCCGTGGCAGACTTATTATCAAGGTTATATCTCACAAAATCCAGAGAGAACTTGTCATTTGGATGAAGAACTGGCTCAAATGTAGAAGAAAGAGGGGGGTGGTGAGGGGTTGGTTCCAGACTGGAGGCCTGAGACCAGTGGAAAGCCACAAGGATCTGTGATGAGCTCTCTACTTTTTGTCATTTATATAAATGTTTTGGATGCGAGCATCAGAGATTTAGTTACGACTTTTGCAGATGACACCAAAATTGGAGTTGTAGTGGACAGCGAAGAAGGTGACCTCGGATTATAACAGGATCTTGATCAGATGGGCCAATGGGGTGAGCAGTGGCAGGTGAAGTATAATTCGATTAAATGCGAGGTGCTGCACTTTGTGAAAGTAACTCTTGGCAGGACTTACACTCTCAATGGTAAGGTCCGAGGAAATGTTGCTGAACAAAGAGATCTTGGAATGCAGGTTCATAGCCCCTTGAAAGTGGACTCGCTGGTAGGTAGGATCGAGAAGATGGCGTTTGCTATGCTTTCCCTTATTGGTCTGAGTATTGAGTACAGGAGTTTGGAGTTCATGCTGCGGCTGCACAGGACATTGGTTAGGCCACTGTTGGAATGTTGCATGCAATTTGCGTCCCCTTGCTATCTGAAAGATGGTTTGGATCTTGAAAGGATTCAGAAAAGATTTACAAGGATGTTGCCAGGGCGGGAGGATTTGAGATATAGGGAGAGGCTGAACGTGCTGAGCTGTTTTCCCTGAAGCTTCGGAGGCCGAGGGGTGACATTAAAGAAGTTTACAAAATTATTAGGGGAATGGATAGGCAAAAATGACAGACTTTTTTCTTGTGTTGGGCAGTCCAGAACTAAAGAGCATAGGTTTACAGTGAGACAGGAAAGATATAAAAGAGACCTAAGGGATAATATTTTCACACAGAGGATGGTACATGTATGGAATGAGCTGCCAAAGGAAGTGGTGGAGCTGGAACAATTGCAACATTTAAAAGGCATTTGGATGTGTATGGACGGATTGTACCGAAGGCTATAATTCCATGCTCTGCATCTATATAACTCTATGAGTCTATCAGCTGCTGTTTTAGTATGTTGGTGGGTTTGTGGGCATCCAAGATGCCAAGTGATTGAGTCGTCTGGCAGTCATTTCCGAGATGACTTTTATTTCGGGGAGAGTGGCGAGAGATTTTGGACGCATTCGGTCTGCTGTTTTGGTTTCTTCCTGAAAAATCGGCCGGCTGTGGTCATGGGTGCCCATTCTTTTTCAATATTTTTGTAGCATATTTTCGTCAGCTCTGCGCAGTACCTCTGTGCTTCATTATGTGGTGGCTTCTTGAAATACTGCCCTGATGCAGCTTCGTTTGTGGATGTTGCGATGATTGCTTCTGTTGTTCAACCTATGCTCCATATGTGTTGTTTTCCCGTGGACGTTGAAGTTCCCCATTGGTTGTTCGCCCTACTGTGTCATGCTGGGAATGTCAGTCTGTTGTTGTTTTCCTCCTCTTCAATGATCATTATGCCAGTACGTGTATTATTGATGGTCTTGAAGATTTTCTCTAATTTGTTTAGGTTTAATGATGACAAAGGTGTCATCCACGTAGCTAACCAAAAGTTGGTTTGGAAGGTTGGCAGAGCTCTTTGTTCGTGTCTATGCATTACTGCTCATCAACCTGATATTAGCGAACCCACGGGTATTTCGTTGGTTTGTCTGTAGGTTTGTTTGCTGATGTTGAAGTGGGTGGCAAGGCATAGGTCCACTAGCTTGACGATTCTGTCCTTGCTGATGAAGTTGATGGTGTTTAGTGTAAATGTTTCTGGGTCTACTTACAGTATAGTCAGTATTTCCTTGGCAAGGTTGATGTTAATTGATGTGAACTGGACTGTTACATCAAAGGAGAGCATTATTTCGTCCTCTTCTATGTTTGTGTATTTGATGGTCTTCAAGAATTCTCAGGTGGAGTGGATGGAGTGGCGTGAGACTTCTGCTAAGTGTTTTAGTCTTTAGTGTTGCTCCTTGGCCAATTCGTAGGCCCAAAAACCCACAAATACATTAATACAGCAGGTAATGAGGTTGAAAGAGCGTATACAGTCAACAAGCAAAACTAATGTCATTTACGAAATAGCATGCAAGAACTGTAACAAACATTGCATTGGACAAGTAGGCAGTAAACTAGCCACGAAGATACATTTACATCAACAGGCCACAAAACGACATGATCCCCTCTCAATGCTATCCTTAGGTACAGATAAAGAAATATACCACTTCGACTGGGACAACACATCCTTCCTAAGGCAAGCCAAAAGAGACACGCACGAGAATACCTGAAGCATGGTATTCCAAACGGAACTTTATCAACACAAATATCGAGTTGGACACCACTTATCACGTCCTGAGAAAAAAGAACAGGAAATAACATCACCACAGCAAATGCAAAACCCGCAGGAAATGGCATCACCAACCCAAAGAAACCCAAACATTTAAATAGAAAGCAGGAATTATCAGCAGTGCTTCGTCCTGAGGCTCAGTGAAGCTCTCACCTAATATGGTGATGAAACATCTGAAAATAGATCTTCTGGTTCAACAATCAAACCTACGCCCAGAACCAGTGTAGTAACGTATTTCGATATTATAATGCCAGGATAATGAATAGTTTTATCTGTGGAGTCAGTATATTTTATAAAAAAATATCATTAGCTGACAGCAGTCCCATTTGCAAATGAAAACGTACTTTGTTGGCTCTATTGCTCCTTGCGTTGCTGTTTATGAAAGGCTGTGCTTCAATTGTTACTTTTTTTGTTTTCCTTTCTGTCAATTGACAACCATGTTCAATGGAGAATTTGTTCATTCAATGCCTAATTCAATGTGTCTCTGTTTGTGTCTCTTTGTCTCTGTGAACCCACCTCACTCTCGTTCATATTCGCCGATTCTCTGTCTGTCCAAATCATTCATTTCCTGTTTCTGCTCTACGACAAGTATGACCTTCGGAGACAGTGTGAGAACGGAGCTGCTGAGAGGACTTCTACGCCCCTGGCTGGAGTGTGTAGATCTGGGCTCACATTCATTGGGTAATGTGTCTGTCACGTTTACCTGAAGGAAGGAAACATTTCTTCCCTCAAAACATTATGTAATTTTCGAATTCTACATTGAATTCATAATCCACCAGGGAAAAAAATCACCAAATTTGTACGATTACGATAATATATTTACTGTTAGTGTGTACTGAAAGAACATTGACAGCAGAAAGTGAGGGTGATCGGCTTTTGTTGTCTTTATCATTGCCACAATATTCCCTGGCCAGTTTGCAGTGCCAGCAGACTCATCTTTGTCTTCAGACCAAACTTGGAATGAAGTAGTGGGAATAAGAGAGGAAGAGAAGCAAACGTTCCGGTGGAACACAGGAATCAAATTCTAATTTGAATCTGCTGATAACAGCATTCACTGTTGGGGACAAAACAGTTGGAGGAAGTAACACAAACGGCAACAGGTTGAGTTGTCACGTTCGGGATGTTGAATCAGTAACACAGCATGAGCGAGAAGTTTGAACAAGGAGACGTCGACCCAGACAGGCACTAGCGGGAGCAGAACGTTGGATGTCCTTGTTTATTAGGCAGGGCTTTAACCAACAAAGACATGGCAGCCACCCCGGCAGACTTTCCCATCCATATGAACAATCGCTTAACCACTCGATCTCAGGAACTCGGAGATTTGTTTATATCAATGCTGTTTAATGAGAATTGCATTCAATCCCTGCTTTAGCAGAAACAGACAGCTCACAGCAGATCATTTTCCACTAAAGTGCACAGAAAGAGATCAACTGCTCTTGCATCGGTTTTTCTGTTTCAACTAACGGGACAATCAGGACGCGTTGATCTGTCTGGGCCCATTAACTGCGTGAACACAGAGAGAGAGAATCTCACGCCAACAGGAGCAGGGTCATTGTGATGAAATTACCCAGGCATGGTGTGTGCCAGTATAAATGTGGGCAATAAAGACTGACCCATCAGCACCGACAGAGACCCTTGTACCATAGCTCCACACTCACTTCCTGCCTCATGACTCCCAGTTGTCATTGGCCTTCACATTTACTTCACTTCTGCACTTCCCTTCCCAACTTTTTACATATTGGTTCCAGGCTCCCGGTTCGAAACTGCAACATTGTGAAACGGATTACGGGGAAATGGATGCCACTCAGTGGAATAGGATTCAATGCCAATCTCTCGCCAGAGCTGGTGGAGAGGATGGGTTAATTTGGTGAACCCTTGAAGTCATTTGCACGGAGGTATTGTCATGAAGCCGCGAGGTAGGGGGTTTCAGAATTTTGATCTGGCAACACTGAAGGAACAGCGACAAATTTCCAACACAGAATGGTGTGGTGATTGGAGGGGCATTTGATGTCTTAGTGTTTCCGTGTATAAGGTGCCATTGCCCTTCCAGATGAACGCAATCAGTCACTGGGCTGATTCTGGCGGGGTGGGAATGGGTGTTATTTATATAACCAGGAATTTGCTTCCGTACAGATAATTCACAGGAAGAGAAATGAATCTTCGTCCTCTGACTGGGAATTTTACGCAGGTCTGGGAAAATGCAAACTCTTACTGCAAAACAGGGTACTCCAGTAATGCTGACAGGAACCCTTGCGACCTGATATGCACACATTCTTTAACCTGTTATTCACTTCCGGACCACCTCCAGCAGCAATGTTTCTCTCTCCAACCTTCCAATCAGGTGGTTCTATACCGCTGCTTTTCAAGGTGAAGAAAGCGGAGCTGTGATAATCTGACGTTTGTTATTCAGCAGACGGACGGCAGGGGAGAACATAACTGGCTGATGTTAATCGGATCTCGTTTTGAGGCGCTGAGCTGCGATGAAGTGGCGATATCTATAAAGGCATCTTTCAACTTACCCGACTAAATATCCAGGGCTAGAGACGAGCAGAGGTTTCTCGCTGACTCCAAGGGTCCATTATTTAATGCCTTGAAATAGCGCAGTGACGGAGAGTAAAAACGGAGAAAAGTTCCAACAGTGAAGAGGATGACTCTGAAGCCGGCACGTGAGGCCAAATATCTTTCCTTTGTCACTGAAAGGCATTGCGTCACAAAGTGGAGATTTTTGTAATGAAACAGTGACTGCGATTATCTTTCATGATTTTTCACATTGTGAGAATTCCCATTGCTGCACATGTCCGTGTTAACATCAGAACACTGTAGCATGAGGGCGTTTGTAGCACAGGGCCAGAGGCAGAACAGGTTTGTCTCTTGGTTGGTTTGAGTACACTTCCTAACTTCTTTATCCTTCCAAACTCATCTTCCTTATTATACTGAAGCCGAAATGAGGTATGAATTGCTGATCCACAGAAAGGAGAATCATTTCACTACCTCACATCAGCAAATGTCCCCAGTAATACCAGAGTCAATCTCACAACGCTGTCAGAGGGGTGGAAGATGAAATAGTAACAACTGCTGCTCGTGGACACCTTTAATTTCACAAACCCACCGACCCAATCATTGCAGCTCTTGGGAATGAAAAAGAAACAAACACAAAAACGCAATCTCAGCATTGCGAATATTTAAGAACTCTTAGGGACGCGTAATCAAGAGAATGATGCATGAACTGTCCGACAGAACAGGGATAGTCTGTAAATTTGCCCTTTCTTTCCGGGGGAGAAACGATGTTCACGGCGACATTAACTGTTCCGAGATATTGATTCCCGTCAGAACTGCTCAGTTTTGCAGTTGTGCCTGTCAGGAACAATCATTCCGAATTTTCTACCTGGAATTCGTACCCGGGCAGGGTTGGGAGATGCGCCGAATCCTATATATTGTACTACCAGGGATGGAGGCAAGAAAGCTTCCATTGCTAGTTAAGGGAACATGTTTAGGCATTTCTAATATTCAGTGGAGGTTAAGTTTCTCCTATGAAGTGATATTGTCATCGAGTTTTAACAACACTGACAGTGGGTCAACATCCTGTTTTCCAGAACTTGCCCTGTAGACTTGAATGCTCTGCAGTTTCAAGTGGTGATTTTAATAATATTTTCCCTGGAACATTTTAACCTCAAATGACACAACAAATCGCACTGAAGCTTGTGATGGGAAACAAACACAGAAGTAGCTGAAAAAGTTCGCCAGTTCTGGCAGCATCTGTGAGGAGATCTGCATTGATATACCCATTCACATGACTTTTTAAATGTTTTTAGATGCCGGTGTCGGACTGGTGTGTACAAAGTTAAAAGAAAAATCACACTACACCAGGTTATAGTCCAACAGGTTTATTTGGATGCACGTGTTGTGTCTTCTAATCTTATGCATCACAACTATCTGATGATGGAGCAGCAGTCCGAAAGCTAGTGCATCCAAAAAAACCTGTTTGAATATAACCTGGTGTTGTGCGATTTTTAACTTTTTAAGTGGCGTATTTCTACCAGACTGCAAAAGTTCCTCTGAAAGCTCATTCTGTGCACGCATCTCCCAATGTGTGAAATAGTTGCACCTTGGATCACTTTTCAATTTTTCCCATTTTGCCATAAATCTGTGGCCTCTAATTCAGGACTAGTTACACGGATAAGATTTATATATTTACTCTATCGACACACCTCATGATATTATAAACACCTGTACATTCATCCCTCAGCCTCCGACGCTCCAGTAAAAACAGCCTCTCCCTGTAGCTCCTATACTGTAATCCTGTCAACATCCTTCGAAATCTTTTCTGAACTCTTTCAAGGTTTTCAACATCCTTTCCATAGGAGGGAGACCAGAATTCCCCACAATATGCCAAAAAGTGACCGAACCTATTTCCTCCCAAATCTGATAATCAAATCTCTGGCTATTAAAAGAAAGCAGCAGAATGACTTCCCTGCATGTTACAGTCCCACATCAGCGGTGTCAGCTGCAGTTTCTGGATGGGTAATCGGCTTGAGACAAGGAAAGGGAGGACATCACGAAACTTAAAAACATTGGTAGCTTGTGAGAGGTGGTGGTGAGCCGAGTGGAGCCAGACTCAGTATGAGTGCTGAAGACTGGCTCTCCTGTTTATATTGGTACAAACATCACTCCGAATGTATCAACTACAGTGACTGTGTTTTCTGTGCTGTCCTTTGAAAACATCAGGGTAAAGTGAGGACCACAGATCCGGGAGGTCATTCACTTCTTCAAATTTTCACACAATTTTCTATGAAACTGAATTCAACTCACGTGATTTAGTTTAAGGTCGGATCGACAGATCCGTTTTATCAGACTTTCCAAGGACTTTGCTACCAGCATCATTCAGGTGGAGATTGTCACATCGGACAGTTGAATCCTTCGCCACTTCTGAACACACAATCCAATGAAATAGCACGCATTTCTCCCTCACCAGTCTTTCAACGACACAATTACCTGGAAAGCACAGCAGTTCAGACTATATCCGAGGAGCAGAAGAACCGACGTGTCAGGCATATGTACTTCATCAGGAATGCAGCTGGTTGGCCATGGAGCTGAGAGACAAATGGGAGGCGGTTGGGGCAGGTGCACTGTGGCTGAGAATGCAATAGCTAGACGAGGGCGTGGAAAACGTTATAGGTTGGAGAGGACGGTGGAGAGGATAGATGGGAAAGATGCTGGACAGACCAAGAGTGCGGTGAGGAGTTGGAGACTTGGGACCAGCATAAGGTGGGGGAAGGGAATGGTGGCAAAACGTGAAATGCACGTTAATCCCGTTGGTTTGCAGGGTGCCAAGGCGGAAAATTAGGCTTCAATCCTCCATGCTTCAAGAGGAAAGGGTTTGATGATGGAGGAGGCCCAGAACCTGCATGTCCTAGTGGAGTGGCAGGGGGATTTGAAGTGTTCAGCTACACGGTGGTGGGTTTGGTGTAGGCAGCCCAGAGATATTCACATAAATGATCCACAAGTTGGCGTCCTGTCTGCTGATGTGGAGGAGACCACATCGGATGCAAGGGACACCGTCGATGACATTTTTGGAAGTGCAACGAATGAACAAATGTCATCAACTGTGTCCGTTGGATTGATTGTCGTCTCCCAACCCGTTCCAGCCAACTCTCTGTGATGCCCACAATAACGTACCCGCCAATTTCAAGGTCGTTGACTTTTTTCTTACACTGTGTCTATTTAAGTGTAACACTCTCACTCCTGGCGGGGAACTGCTCCTCTTCTCAGAGATATCCCCTTTCCTGCTATGCCGGAAGTAGATTTCTAATACTTTCCATATGTTGTGTCCAATTATTTGATGTGCAATCTTTAAACTCTGCAGAGTCCCCACTTCTTTATCTTTGTCCACAATTTTCTTTGCAACTGAAACCAACTCGCATGATTTAGTTTAAAGTCCTATCGACAGACCCCATTTATCAGATTTTCCAAGGACGTTGGCACCAGCATCATTCAGGTGGAGACTGTCGTATTGCACATTAAAATCCTTCGCCAGTTCTGACCCCAAAATCCAATGAAATAGTACGCAATTCTCCAACACTAGTCTTTCAACCGCACAGTTACATCGTTAATCTTGCTGACCTTGTACCAATTCGCTTAAGGACCAGGCAGTAATCCAGAGATAATTCCTTTTGTGAATGTTTTCTAATTTAGCACCAACCTAAATTCAATCAGCAGAATATTTTATCTCTTTCCACCTAAAACAACACCCGGATCATTCCTCTCCCACTCAATGATCATCTGCAGCCCAGATGAGTATCCTGAAAAAGCGCACCAAACAGGCACTACAGCTTTCGGGCCCCTTGATTCTGGCAATAGGGAACAGTCTCTCTTTCCTGGCAGCTACCATCCCAGATTATAACATGACTCTTTTCTCCCACTTTTTGAGCGGCCACCTCGACCATATTTCCATGCTCTGTTTGCTCATCCTCCCTGCAGCCAGCATTCTCATCCACACAGGGAGCAAGTATCTCAAACTTGTTGGAGTGGCTGCAGGGCAGAGACACCTTTATTACTTCCCTGTGGTGTCCTCTACCTGCCTCACTCATAATCATACCCTTCTGTATGATCACTGACCGATTTGAGGTTGTTAATCTAAGGAATGTGACTATCTCCTCTGCAATAACAAAATGTCTGTCTCAGGTTTAAAGTTAACAAATCATCCCGTATCCGATGCTGCTTGTGCAAGTGAGTTCCCAAACATCCGAGAAGTACAGTGTGTAGACATGCTTCGGAAGATGCACCTTGAATGTTTACCTATTGGGCCATGGTAACTAAATAACATTTTGGTGACCATCCGAACGTCCTGACTAAATGCACCATAGGTGTAAAGAAAAGCTGTAAGATTCCGAAACCTGGGTGATAGCGAGTTCAATCTTCAGACTGCAGTTATTGAAACAACAACTTTCCTCTATCATTTTTAGTTTTGTAAAATACAGGCTGAAACTTTTGAATGCAAACTGATCCATGCCACCAGGAAACGACTTTGAGGGAGGAAACATAGAACATAAATCTGCTGTCTGGAAAATAACAGGAAAATGGGAATGGAACACCGCCCGTTGTTTTTAATCGCATGCAGGTTCATTTTCTCTCGTTGTCTCTGTCCTGAATACACCCTGTGACGTACTGACTCCAATCAGTCACGCCAGAGACAGGTTTAGAGCTGAATCCATGAAGCAGGAGGGCAAAGCCCAAGTTGAACGGAGCTGATGCAATGAATAGAAGAAGTGAGGAATGACGGAGTCAGAGAGAATAAAATAGAAAGACAGAGGAGGACGAGAGATAGAGTAACACCGAACGAGACAGAACAGACATTAATAATTGACCTCTGTTGTTAGACATAAAGTAAATTTATCGCAGATCGATAACTTGCATTAATCGAGCAAGTGGATGGCTGTTGGCTTTTGGCGCATCTGACTACTGATCACAAAGTTGTTTTCAAATGACGTCAAGCTCGAGGTGTGTTGTGAAGGTTACCTCCCTGAATTTAACATGACAACAGAGTTTGCGGTCTACGATATTCACTGGAAAGATCTTACCAGCCCCCTTCGATCACACGAGATGGTTTTCTGTCAGTTTTACTTTTGAACAATGTTTGTGAATGTGGAGTGCCCATTGTTTGTGTAAATGCTCAGTTCTGCCAGTGGAAAAAATAAAATACAAACTGTTCATCATGGGGCACAAACATACATCCACATCCTTCTGGGCAGCGCTTCGTTCACTTGGT
The DNA here is from genome assembly GCF_037043375.1 of Chiloscyllium plagiosum. Lineage (NCBI taxonomy): Eukaryota > Metazoa > Chordata > Chondrichthyes > Orectolobiformes > Hemiscylliidae > Chiloscyllium > Chiloscyllium plagiosum. Next base: position 20,729,124 of record NW_028270188.1, read on the forward strand.
GACTGCGTGGTGTTAATACAAGGTACTGATGCTTTATTCCTTCATATATCCAATTTTATGCTTCAATCTATCAGGAGATTGCACCTCCTCCCGTTACAGCAGAGTGAAAGGAGTTTCAGAAAGAAATGATTCTTTGTAATAGCAATTCTTTCCTGTCACAGGACACAGTTAAAGTGAATTTCATATTGTGTCGGCAAAATCCAATTGTATACATTTATTTGATTTCGTCTGCTATTTGTTAAATATAATTGGGCGAAGAACGCGGCTGTGTGAAAGCATGTGGGGAATTACTGCCGGGAGTCCTGTGCATGAAACATATCAGAACTGAGCTTATTCCCATCTCACAGAAAAGAGTCTATATGAAATAGATCGTAGCAGACCGACTGAGAACAGCATAAAGGGCATTCGGACTTTTACAAGCATATCACGATCTCTGTGTGAACTTCACCAATGTTATACACAATATATTTTTGCATCTACTTACTGGAAGTACAGCAAATTGCAGTGCTCGTGGAACTTCCAGGCAGGAAGAGACGGGGCTACATACCTTTCATTCCGAATGCTCCACTCAACTCACCTGTGGTCAATATGTGGAAGGAAGTTTCTCAGTGATTCAAAGAAATACTCAGTTTTCCATCTAGCATGTTGCATGTAACATTGAGAATGTTGTCATAACTCTTTCATTGCTGTTGTGTAATATGCTGTCGGGCAAATATAAACGTTGGCAAACGTCCCACATTCTGTTCTTCCAAATCAGATTTCACTCAAAATCACAAAGTGTGTCATAGCGCAGATGGAGTCTATACAGCCCATTGTCGCACTGCTGGCTCTCCAGTGCCATTCCATTCTTCTCTCCATGTAATTGTGAATATTTTTCCTTTCCAATTTAACATCGAATTACCTTTTGTGTTTTTCGAAACTAAATCTTTGTCAATGTCAGACAGCGATTTAAGGACATGTGCCGCTCCCTGTGTGAAGGCATACTTTCACATGTCATCTCTACTTCTTTACCTGATGACATTTAATTTCTGCCTCGTCTTTCCTTTCAGACTTTGGAGCATTTTGTCTCCCTTCTTTCCTCTAACTAGTCCTTTCATGACTTCCATGACTTCAGATTCAAAAACTTTGGATCTGATAAAGCACACCTGGTCAGGCAGCATCAGGAGTAGGAAACCCGACGTTCCAGACATAAGAGCTTCGCCAGGAATGAAGGGAGGTGTAAGGGTGTTGGGAAATAAATAGGCGGGTGGGTGGGGCTGGAGTGGGAGCGGTGCTGGGAAGTCAATCAGTAGATGCAGACTGCGAAGTGATCGTGATAGGTCCGAGCGGAGTGTGGAGCTGAATGGTGAGAAGGAAGATGGACAGAAAGGACAGTCAAGAGGGCGGTCGCGTGTTGGAGAGTTTGATCTGCGATGGGGGGATAGGGAGGAGAGATGAGGAATCTGGTGAAGTTAATGTTGATGCCAATTGGTAGGATATTCCCATTGAGGAAGATGAGGTGTTCTTTCTCCACTCATCGAGTAGCATGTATTTGATGGAGTACAAAGCCTAGGACTTGCATGCCCTTGGAGTAGGAGGGGGAGATGAAGTAGTCAGCTACAGCACGGTGGGCGATTTGGCGAGAAATGTTCACTGCAAAGCTCTGCACATTAGCGCCCTGTCACCCCAGAGTCAAGGAGACCACATTGAGAACAACGGGCACTGTAGATGAGGCGGTTGCATGTGCTGGAAAATCTCTTCCAGATGTAGAAGAATCCTTTGAGGCGGTGGAAAGTGGTGAGGCGGGTGTTGAGGGTCCAGGTTTTTTACCTCTTGTGGTGGCAAGCGAAGACATGATTTCAGCCTTCTTTTCTACATGGAGAACTGACCGAACTTTCCAATTTACTTTCACAGCTGACATTGCACATACACTGCACCATTCACATCACCCTGATCAGTACTGTTTCAAATCCCTTAGTTTCCCCACTTCCTGAAGTTTCACGAGCAGAATTGAGAAATAGTGCAGCTGGAGGGTTAATTGAGAGTCGGATTGACTATGTGAGCAATCTGAAACACATGTGTTCACTTTGAAGAAGTGTTTCCCTTTGTCGTGTTTGCTGCAATAGAAGGTCTTCCTCATCCCGACCTCAGTCTGTCCGATCTCATTTACAGAATTTTTTTTTTCAGAAAATCGAACGAACATTTTCGTGTACTTGCAGATATAACACATGTGCCTGTCTGGGATTTGAAACACATATCTAAACCACTGAAAGCCTGGAAGAAAATCACACTCCAGAAAATGACACTCGGGGTGTAAGGAGCCATAGCATGGTGGCATTGCTAACTGCGCCAGCAGCTGACCTTTTCCAAGAGTCAAATCGATTCCACATCACTCTGGAATTCCAAACATTAAATTAAATCCAGAATATCTGCTTCCCATTCTGTCCCCCTGCTCACTGACGCTGTTCTTGTCCCGTATCAAGGAACCAGGCTGTCAACACTGGCGAAAGTGAGGACTGCAGATGGTGGAGACCAGATTTCAAAAGTGTGCTGCTGGAAAAGCGCAGCAGACCAAGCAGCATCCGAGGAGCAGGAGAATAGACGTAACGGGCATAAGCCCTTCTTCAGCAATGAGGCTGGTGTGCCAACCGGGCTGAGATAAAAGTTAGGGGGGTGAATTGGGTGAGGGGCGCTGGGAATACGATAGGCGGAAGGAGATGAGGGTGAGGGAGATAGGCCGGAGAGGGGGTGGGGTCGGAGAGTTCGGAAAGAAGATTGCAGGTCAAGAGGGCGGTGCTGAATCCGGGGGTTGGAACTGAGATAAGGTGGGAGGTGGGGAAATGAGGAAACTGGAGATATCTACATTCATTCCGATTGTTTAAAACGTTCCTAGACGGAAGATGAGGTGCTCTTCCTCCAGGCGTCGTGTGCCAGGGTCTGGCGATGGAGGAGGCTAAGGTCCTGCATGTCCTTGGCGGAGTGGGAGGGGGAGTTACATCATTTACTGTATCCGCTGCACACGATGTGGTCTCCTCTACACTGGGGAAACAGGCCGCCTACTTGTGGAACGTTTTAGGGAACACCTCTGGGAAACCCGCAGCAACCAACCCAACCGCCTCACACTTTAACTGCCCCTCCCACTCCGCCAAGGACATGCAGGTTCTTGGCCTCCTCCATCGCCAGAACCCGGCCACACGACGCCTGGGGGAAGAGCACCTCATCGTCCGCCTAGGAACCCTCCAACCACACGAGATGAATGTAGATTTCTCCAGCTTCCTCATTTCCCACCCCCCCCCCCCCCACCTTATCTCAGTCCCAACACCGGATTCAGCACCGCCCTCTTGACCTGCAATCTTCTTCCCGACCTCTCTGCCTCCAATCCCCTCTCCGGTCTATCACCCTCACCCTCACCTCCTTCCATCTATCGCATGCCCAGCGCCCCTCCCCAAATTAGCTCCCTTAACCACCTTTTATTTCAGCACGCTTGGCACACCAGCCACATTCCTCAAGAAGGTCTTATGCCTAGAACGTCGATTCTCCTGCACCTCGTATGCTGCCTGGTTTGTTGCGCTTTTGTCTCCACTGGGGGACAACTAAACCGTTTTGTTTTTACTTGCAAGCTGTGCTGGGAGATGGCAGAGCCCGTTCGCATTTCTGCCTTAGTGTCAATTACTTACCTTCGTTAGTATCAGTTACACGGCAGGAAATGAGCAAATCTGATTGTGGGTTTTCTCCAAACGTCTTTTATGGTCGAATGGAAAGATGATGAGCTGGCAGGAGAGAAAGAAATGGACCATGGAGATTCTTCCCCCACGTAAATTAGTGTGAGTTCTCTTGTGTGCAGTCTGTGTGTTGTTCCGAGGTCGTCTTCATCCATAAATCTGCAGAAAGTCTAATGCAACACGGGTGTATACTTCTTTCATGCAACCGGGCAATAGTTAACATCTGCACCCCAAATTTCCCAGATGAATAGAAATCAAGGGAAACACTCGCTCACTGACAATCAGAACCACGGTCCTGAGCTGCGCCGCTTCATACAGACCAACACAGAAGAGAGGGTTAAAAGTGAGCCATTGTTTCTCCCTTTGTCCCAGAGACAGTGAGATAGACGGCATGCGTCATTCCCGCGCAGGCAGGAGCCATTCAGCCTATCCAGTCCACGACGACTCTCTATCAGTGTATCTCTTCTGAGGTTTTTCACAATTGTTGATACATGCCGAAATATTGAGGAGATGTGTCTCTGTGGCGATGCTGTCTCCCATCTGCTGATTCAATTGCCATTCATGCCTGAAAATGTAATGAATTATGGACCTGAGTAAGTGTCCGGAAAGCGTAGGTTCGAATCTTACCTGGCTCGAGGGCAACGCAGGTATTTATTGCATTTAGAAACCAATAGTACTCTTTGTTCTGAAGCTGAATTGTCTTTGGCTTCATGATCTGCAGGAATCTTCAGTCAATTTCCCCGAGAACATCAGAGACAATGTTCTTATGTAATTACAGGAGGGGAACTCAAATTGACCTACATGCTCTGCATGGGCATCTTGCCATTTCAATAGCTCACTGACCCAATCACAGCGATTCATGGGAATGGCAAGCAAACAATGTGAAAAGCAAGTCGCAGCTTTGAGAATCTTTCGAAACCGGTATCCAAGGACAGAGAAGGGTGAACGTTTCGACTGAGCAATTCAAAGAAGGCAGTGCTGGAACAGTGGGAAATTGGAACACTGAATGAGACAGTGCTGGTCCAGGCAATGTCGCCCAAAGCCACCTACCCTCTCCCTCTCCCCTCAGGCACAACAACAGACCACCACACAACCGAGGCAGATTCAACAGGCAGCCTACACTGTGGCAGATCCCTTCCGTCATGCTCCAGAAACTAACTAGTGCTATCGAGAGAGGGATTTTTCGCAGGCGATCTCAAAATGTCTCTCTGCGCAGTATAACCTCGATGTCTCTAAAATATTAGAGGAGACATTTGCAGCAGGTCAGGCAGCATCCGAGTATCAGACGAATCGATTTTTCGTTTATAAGCCCTTCATCAGGAATGAAGCTTGCGGGCATGGGAGCTGAGAGATAAGTGGGAGTCGAGTGGGGCTGGAGGAAAGATAGCTCAGAATGCAGAAAGTAGATGAAGGTGCGGGACAAGGTGTTGGGTGGAGAGGAGGGTGGAGCGGGTAGATGTGAAAGTTGATGAACAGTTGAAAACGGCGGTGTCGAGTTCGAGGCTTGGGATAAGTTGCGGTGAGTGGAATTGAGAAAACAGGTGAAATCCACATTTAGCCAATGGGGTTGCAGGGTGGAGCAGCGGAAGATGAGGCTTCTTTCCTCCAAGTGTCAGATAGTTAATGTTTGGCGATGGAGTAGGCCCAGAATGTGCATGTCCTTGATGGAGTGGAAAGAGGATTTGAATTGTCCAGTAGCGGGGTGGTGTGGTTGGTGCAGGTGTTCCGGAGTTTTCCCTGTAACGATCCACAATGTGGTGTTCTGTTCGCCGATGTAGGGGAGGCCACATCGTGAGCAACAAATGTTATCTACTCTATCCGTTGCACTGGTTGTGGTCTCCGAGGCCTGATCCCTTGTAGGCACGTCTCTGTGATACCCACAAAAATGACATACCTGCCAATTTCAAACTGTGCTTCAAACTCGTTTATCTTTTTTCGTATACTGTGTCTGTTTAGGTACAACACCGTTAAAAATCACACAGCACCAGTTTATAGTCCAACAGGTTTAATTGGAAGCACACTAGCTTTCGGAGCGATGATCCTTCATCAGGTGACTGTCTCTGAATCATAGGTACAACACCCTCACGCATGCCGTGACGGCTCCTCTTCTCAGCGTTGTCCCCATAAGTGCTGTTGTGGAAATAGATTCCTGACCCTTTCCATAGTTACTGCCCTATTACTTGTTGTGGAAACTTTAACCAGTGCAAAGCCCTCCACTTATTGAAGTTTTTCACGTAATTTTCGATGCAATTGAAACCAACCCCCATAGTTTACATTACAGTGCTATAAACCGACCCCAGACTTTGGCCACAACATCTTGCAGGTAGAACCTGTCCCATCAGAACATTTCCACCTGTAGTCAATTCTGACCCCAATATCCAAAGAAATATCATGTATTTCTCCCACACAAGTCTTTCAATCGCACACTTACCTCGTTAATCTTACTGATCTAATGCCGATTTATTTATGGATCCAGAGGTTATATCTATTTGTATCTGTTTTCTGATTTAGCGCAAACTACATTCCATCAGCAGAAACTCGTTACTCTTTCTACCAATGTCAACAACAGGATCGTTCCTCTCCCAAACCAAGTTCCTCTGCAGCCCAGAAGAATATCCTGAAACCGGGCACCAGGCAGGCAACACAGCCATGGGGACATTTGATTTGGGGAATAGGGAAGAGTCTCTGTTTCCTGGCATCTGCTATCCTCGATTATACCGATATTGTTCTTCTCTGCATCCTCTTGAATCGCTCACTCTACCACATTTCTGTCCGCAGTTTGTTCATCCTCCCTACAGCCAACGTTCTCACAGCCACGAAGAAAGCTGGTTAACAGTCAGTGCATGGATCTCCTGTGGTCTTTCCGCTGAAAACAAGAAGAACAATACCGTTTTGGTTAATGTTCGGGGACGAGTTATTGGGGCAAGCAGTAAGTCGCAGGGCTCTGACGCAGAGTCTGCCCCTGTTGCATAGAAACGATGGTGGGACAGGAGGAGAGTTTTAGTCACTGGGGACACAATAGTGAGCGGGCCAGTTAGAAGGATTGTTCGGAAGGAACGAGACTTATGCTTTGTGTGTTGCGTCTGGTGCAATGGTCCGTGTTGTCTCAGATCGTGTCTTTGCGGTCCTCAAGGGTGAGAGTGACGAGCTCCAAATCGGTTCCATGTAAGTACGAAAGACATAGGTTGAAAGAGGGATATGAATGGAAGGCAGAATTTCAGGGAGATCGGGTGGAAGCTCAGAGCTAGAACAAACAGTGTTGTTATCTTTGGATTTTTTCCCATGCCACGTGATAGTGAGGCAAGGAATAGGGAGATATATAAATTGAAAACGTTGCTAAACGGATGTTGCAGAAGGGAATGTTTCAGTAACCCGGTAAGTGGGATTCATTCTGTGGAAAGTCCACAAGCAGGGCGGACATCACTTGAACCAGAGGGTTTATGAATGTCCTGGGTGGGAAATTTGCTGGTGGTATTCGGATAACTAGCTCAGCAGAGGAATGGGCTCCTGAGGTATCACTCGAGTGCACACGAGAATAAGAGTAGGGAGGGCATGGAGAGGAATTCACGGTGACAATAATGTGCTGACTGACAGCAAGCTGGTTAAAAGTGTGTCTATTTCAAAGCCAGAACAATCCGAAATCAATGTGTAAACTTGCAGCATGGATAGGTAACTGGGACTTCGATGTTGTGGCCATTTATGGGACATGCATAGACAGGATCAAGAACAACAGTTACAGTTTCCAGGATTTAGAATCTTCATTGAGAACAGGGGAGGTGGTTAAATATGGGAAGGTGTGGCTTGGTTAGTCAAGGACAGCATAACGGTGGTTGAAAGTTATCTTGACAAGGATACGTCGACTGTGGTGGTATGGCATAAGGTAAGGAACAGGATAGGCGAGGCCACACCGCTGGAAGTTTTCTTTAGACCTACGCAGTCTTCCAGGGATGCGGAGAAGTGGTTCGGCTAAACGATTCGGGGGAGGAGTGAAAGGAACAGTTTGGTCATTCTGGGGAGCTCTACCGTCCTCAGATTGAATGGAAACGCAATACCTCTGGTACGTCGGCTGGATCAGTTTTCATCCAATGTGTGGAGGAGGGTTTCCTGACACAGTATGTCGAAGGAATGACAAGAGGGGTGGCTACATTGAATCTGGCGCTTAAAAATGTACCATACCAGGTGCTTGAGTTAGTTTTAGGCGAGCACTTTGGAGAAGGTGACCATAATTCAGTCACCTTCAGTCATAATTCAGCGTTTAGTTTAGCAATGGAAAGAGCTAAGTACATACCACAGGGCAAGAGCAATAGATGAGGGAAGGGCAATTATAGTGCGATTAGGCAGGACTTCGGATGCAGAGAATGGGGTAGCAAAATTAAGGGGATGGAACAATCGAAACGTGTCGCTGGTTCAAGAAATATATATTGCGTGCCCTTGATAGTTACAAGGCAGGGAGAAAATGATAAGATATGGGAACCGTGGCTTACTAAATGAATTACATTTCTTGTTCAGCGGAAGAAGGAGGCTTATGTGACGATGAGGCGAGATTTGTTCAGATGAGGCGATGGAGAGTTACAGATTGGCTTATAAGTATTTAAAGACTGACATAAGAGGAACAATGAGGTCAGGTGAGCAGTCTTTGTCAGGTAGAATAACGTAGAACCCAAAAGCTTTGTACAGGTATTTGAGTACTAAAACGATGACTAGTGTAGGGGTGGCGCAAGTCAAAAACAGAAGTGGGAAGTTTTGTGTGTACACTTTGGAGACTGGAGACGTGCTAAACGAATATTCCCTAACTGTTTTCTCTCAAGACAAAGGAGAATATTGTCGTGGAGAAAAGTGTGATGTAGGAAATTAGACTAGAAAGGATCGAATTGAGTAAGGTGGAGGTGTTATCAATCCTAGAAGTAGTGGAAGTGGACAAGTCCCCTGGGCCAGATGGGGTTGATCCGTGGATTCTCAGCTGGGAGAGACGTTGTAGACTTTGACGTTGCACTTTGAGCAGTAATTGTTTATATTCTTAGTACCAGATTAGTGGAGAATTGCCAACATTGTGCCCTTGTTCAAAAAGGGCAGTAGGGATGACCCAGATAATTATAGACCAGTGAGCCTTACGTCCATTGTAGGAAAAAAACTTGGGAAGGTTTGTAAGAGATGGATTTATAATAATCTTGCAAGCAATTAAACGATTGCAGTTCATCAACATGGTATCGTCAAAGGCAAGTCATTTCTCACAAAACTCATTGAGTATTTGGAGAATGTGACTAAGCATGTGGATAAGGGTACGGCAGTTGAAGCTTTCGTTTTTCATTCATACAAATGAATTAGATTAAAATATGGAAAGCATGGTCAGTAAGTTTGCAGATGACATCAAGATTGATTTTTTAATGGACGTACAAAACGTTCTGTCAGATTGTAAATAGGTTTTCTCGTAAGATCAGTTTCTCTCTATCCTAAACATTTAAAAGCATGGGAGAAAAGCATCATTCGTCCACCGTGCAGCGCAGGTCATCAGACGTCCATGTATTCTAGTCCCAGTTCGCAGCATTTGGCCCATAAGCTGACGTGTTTTGATGTTTCCAGGGCAAATGTCAATGATAACCTCTCTGTGATTTTAAATGACACATCAATGAGACTGAAAGATAACATGGTCATACTATGTTGTAACCCCGTTGAGGAAAATAATTCTGATGTTCACTCACAAAGGCAGACACACCAGCACATCACCGACAGTGACTGAGGCCTCAGCGTTATGTGCTTTACATCTGCAATTTTCTCTGAAAAAAGGAAGCTTCACGCGGAACACTAGCCAATTCTCCAGAAAATGTGAACCGTTGGGGGGAGCTGTGGTATGAAATGGAAACGGAGTTGAAATAGTCCAACACGCTGCTCGTGTGTACCCTTAAATTTCCAACTTCCACCCAAACTGTCCCTGCGACTCCTGAGATCTGACAGGATAGCAGTCAGCAGACATTCACTACTAAAAGTAACCGACACAAGCAAACGCAAAGCACTTTCAAGTCTCATTTCTTTCTGTTTCCGTCCCTGTCACGCTTCCAGCTTCCTCTGAACATCCAACTCCGTGCTCATTGAGCTGCTTGATACTAACAGAGACAGATAATGCACGCAATCTTTATCTCGAAAGCAGAGTCAGGAAATGTTACACACAAGGGCTTACACAAGGCTGAGTAATGTGACAGCACGATATTATCGTCCTGATTGTCCTGTGGACTGATTCCAGGAATGTGCACCATACCAGTTATTACCAATTGAAATTTCCCAATGTATGCCTTGATTGACAGACAGGTCAGGAGAGAGTAATTCAAACCCTTCATCGCTCTGGGACATTTTGCAAACAATTTCCTGTTACTTCACAAACTGAGCTCCCCACAGCTGGTCATGGAGATCACTAGCACAGAAAAGGCGCCTTGGCCCACAAAGTCTGCACCTGTTTCAGGTAATCCCCTAACTGTTCTTATCTCATTTTGCAGCACTTGGCTTAGAGGTGCAAATGAAATCAGTAGTGGATGTGTAAATTAAATGGGTCTCACCTCTTCTGGAGGTTCCTGCTTGTTCAACCCTGACTTGCGATGGGTTCCAGATTCCCAATATTCCTAATCTGGCTTACGAGCGTTTTTCCCTATTCAGTGATATGAATCTCTAACAAGAAAGCAGAGAACAATCTCTTTTCCAGTTTACACTTGGCTCGCAATTACAGTCAGCAAGTTGTGAAACTGCACGAGAAAACCGTAGTGGATTTAAAGCCCATCACCTCACCCACTTGGCAGCAACTGCAGAAGCACACTGCTGAACTGGTTTGCCAGTCCTCTCTCCCTGTGGAGCTGAGGGACAGAGCATCATTCTTAGGTTTGTTTCAATTCAATCACTACAGCTTCGGCAGTGTTAAACGTCCGGGAATGTATGGTCTGTGTGATCAATCCCGATAGTTGGAATGGATATTCAGTTAAAATCAAAAGCAGATGTATCAGGAGAAACTAAACACGTCTGGCAGCATCTGTGGAAACAGAAAGAGAGACAACGATTCAGAGCTTCTTTAGAAGTTTGTTAGAACTCTGTTTCCCCCACAGATACTACAAAATGCTGAGTTCCTGCAGCGGTTTCTGTTTTTATTTCTGATTCACGGCATCCACAGCCCTTATTAGTCACAAAAGCAATACAGAAACGCTGTCATGGTTCCTCACTAGGTAAGTTTTCCGTTTGGGGAAAATATCCCTGACCTGATTAAAAACCCAAAACTGCGCAGCAAAGGGAACAGATGGAGTAAGTACAGCGACTACTCCATCCATGAGTGGGTGCGACCCACCACGCTCTCGATTAACAGCCGACCGCGCTGAACCAAAGCACCACAGAGAGTGGGAACAATCTTCTTATAGCATCTCAAAAAGCAGGCGGTTCATGGATCCAAGCTATTGCATGGCCTTCACAGAATAACAGTTGTCGTTTATCAGCTTTACTTTTCCTTTCTAACGTCTGGAACATTCATTGTGGAAACTAGAGAACAGTCTGATCCCACCCTCTGCACGCACCTCCATGTCACTGGGAACCAGCTCTCCTACAACTGGGAACGACTCCCTTAGCAAATTTCAGTGCCTTTTCTGTTCCCATGTTTTCTCATTGTGCCGGAGCTGAGATGAGGTTTGAATTCCTGACGTGGAAGAACGGGAGTCCTTTCAATGTTTCACATTATTTCTTTTCGCAAGAATGTCAGAATCAATGTATCAGCCTCTTAAAGCATGGGAAGGTGTCGGGCCTGTCTCTGCTTCGTCGGACAGTTCACCCTTCATTCTCCTCTGAATCCACTTACCAATGGAATGTCTAAAGAATCACAAAGCTGAAGACTGGAATTTCTGTTTTGCTTCTTAATCACATTTCCACCTTCCACCAAGCAACATTTTCCCAGCATCTTTTCATAATCCTTTGCTTTGAACGTGGTCCAGAGATGAAGAGATCATCTTTTGTGGAGAAATTCCCGACTCTGGGAACGTTCACATAGAAGCAAATAAGGTTAACGGCAGACTTCCTGGGGAAGTTTAAAATGATGTTGGAGGGAGCAATGGGGATGGGAGGGTTGATGATAAGAAGAAAATTTTGTCTCTGACCAGTGCAACTCACCAGAGGACTGGGATTGAGGACATTTATTGAAAAACAACATTTGTGTCGAATACATTTTGCGAATTCTAAATAAACCCCACATGTCTGATATTGTCTGTTGTTGGAGTAATAGAGCGAACGTTTTGAGTCAGGTCCGTTTCTTGTTCAGAACCCAAGTTTCCTGCATGTCAACAAATGAGCAGAGCTGACAAAATGTGGGGTTATTGAAACGGGCTTTCTGTAGTTTGAGGGATAACTCATCCACCAGAAAGTCATTTAAAATGAACAGTGAAGAAAACATAGTCGTTTGATTAAAACCTGCGTGGGGAACCACTAATGGATATCTAATACATCGCCTTAACCACTCAGCCACAACTGTAACCCTGAGATACTGCTTCATATTTCTCGTGAAATTGGGGCTTCCAACAGAAAACGTGAGGACACTATCCGGATTTTTCTGTCTGCGCAATGATTCCAAAATTTGGGTCCCCCTGTAATTGATTAGAATGGAGGAGGCTGATAAGAAATTGGATTGAGCGACACATATTGATGAAAGACAGAGTGCTTGGGAAGGATGCATTTCATGAGCAGAGAGATTAGTAATAATGTAATGGATCGAGAAATGAAGATGTCATAGTATTTTTAAAGCGCCTTTCAGCACTATCACAGGCACTGAAGGAAATTTGAAGCAGATGTGGCGATGTCAAATCAAATGTGCAAATCAGGGCGGTTTGTTCAACCAGAAGTAAAAAGAAAATGCTACAAATACTCAGAACTGACGCTGGAGACGCCAGTGAGTTTATGCCTTACATTTTGCGTTTGTTCAGCTCTGATTGTTATCCGGGATAGTATAGGACTGGTGGGCCGAGAATCAGGAGAAGGGTTTACCCAATTAAGGCACAGATGAGGAGGCTGTTCTCACATCCTGAGGGTAGAAAATACGTGTTCTTATTTACAACAGAGAGATCTGCCAAGTCTGGGTATATTCAAGGTTTCAATTATTTATCTTTCTGTTAATAGCATGGTGCAAGTGGCATTGTGTAATATGTCGAAGTTTGCTGACGATAGATAATAATGGGAGAGCATGTTGTGATGAGGACGTGAGAATCTGCGAAGGTGTATCGATAGTTTGACAGAGTGGGAGAAGAACTTTGCAGATAACGTTTCATGTCGTGAGTGTCAGGTTGGAAGAGTCAAAAGGCAGAGCACTTTGAAAATAAAGGGAAAGTAGAAAAAACTTGTAGGACAGAGGAATCTGGGTGTTCCTGTGCCTAACACATAGTTTTGTGTCGTTTTTTTTCTGACCAACCATATGGTCTCCTTTCCGAATGCTTGCAATGAAAGAGATGATTTCCCGAGAAAAAATATAAATCGAAACTATAAAACGAAGACCAAGAAAAGAGTTGTGCCGTTCTATTGGACAACCTTGATGGGTATTGTTCTGTAAAATTTGTTTAAAATGTACCCGGGAGTTGGAATTGTGAGCTCGGGAGTGGAAGTCAGCAGATCCATGATTACTGCCAACATTTATCTGTCTTCCTCACGTTTTATTTTGCACTGTGGTTCCTGTGAGTAAACTCGGGTGGCGTATTTCCCTCACTGTTCCTCGTCACTCCCCGAAAGAATTCAACGTTCTTATCTCCTGCTTCTAGGTAACCTCTAAACATTGTACAAATGTCACTAAAACCTCCACATTTCCTATGTCTGCCTGCTTTCTTGCAATATCAATTGATCCAACACTGTCTTATTAATGCACACACGAAGAGAAACGCAAAACAACTGCTATCGATACTGGGTTACGAACGCAGATGACTGCAGCCACATCTCAGAATAGTGACAACCTTACGATCACAAACAGACACATCGAACCGCCAGGAAATTCCATATGAGTACACTGCCAGAGGCCGTGCGAGTCATAGCACCTGAAAAACAACAGAAATACTCTTTTGGGAAACGGACCTGGTTGTATTTCTCAATCAGCAATCGAATTGTACACTGGTGACATCAGCAGTTCCCTCAAACAAAGAACTAACCACTGCTGCAGACGGAGGAGAAAGTGAGGACTCTATGTGCTGGAGATCAGAGACGTGAGTGTGGTACTGGAAAGAATAGCTGGTCAGGCAGCATCCGAGGAGCAGGAGAATCGAGGTTTTGGGTATAAGCCTGATGAAGTATTCATGCCCGAAACGTCGATTCTCCTGCTTCTTGCATCCTGCCTTACATGCTGTCCTTTTCCAGCGACAAACTCTCCACTACCACAGACTGTCATATAATCAGAGTGCTCAGGCACGGAATCAGAGACACTCAATGCCCTGAATACACCTACTGGGGACACATCGCGTTGGCGTTTGGGGCAAGTTGTTCTTCATGAATGAGGCTCTAGATTTGCCTGCCTCTGGGTCCTTTACAATGTTTGCTGCACTCCTTGCGTGGAGCATTGTTTGTCCACATGTGCACTGCACATGCAGGGTAGTGGGCATTTGTTCTGGGGACTTGTTGGCTGAACCTGGCTTTGGATTTATGATCGCTCAAACATTTGAATGGTCAGAGGAGTGTGGCTGTCAGTTCTGAGATTTTGTTCATATATAAGGTGGGCCGCTTAGTGTGTCGGGACATGGCATGTCCTCCGAGCGTTGTTTGTCTGCAATGATTCTGCTGAATATCTTTTGTTGGCAAAGCATTTCTGGAGGAGCCAGTGAACACCACAGATAATTTCCCCTCGTTGCAATACACACTGTCGAAGAGAAAAACAAGTTCAACTGGGGCAACACAAAAATAATAGGACAAGTTAAATAAAGGGCGGCTAGAAAATTTCTAGAAGGGAAACACTCATTCATGGACTCCATCAACAAGCTCGTTGAGCTAAACCCAACATACCGGGACCTGAAACTAAGTACCAATACTGGCAAACGGAAGCAGTGGGAATGAACTCAAATCAAATCCAAATGCCACAGGGCAGCCACGCTTCACAGGAGTCTCACAAGCCCTGAAGATGTCGCCGAGAAAGCGGAGGAAACGTCTGTTAACCAACTTCCCAAAACCGCCGAAAATACCCACAACTGCACCCTGCACTAGAATTAAAAATCTTTACACAAACCTTGAAACCCCAAAACAGGCCAGGCTGCGCCAGCAAGGAAATGAACTCTGGAATCCCCCGTGACATGTGAAGATACTAAATACCACACGACGGAGGAGGTCAGAGCAAGCCAAGCTCCCAGATCTTTGTGCGTGTCCTTGTTAAAAATAACATCCCATTTTCCATCCTTTGGCCTTGTATGCCGTAAGCATTACAAATTCTCATGTGAATACTTCAGAAGGTTAATTAGGGTCTCTGCTGCTCTGAAACTGAGAGACAGTGAGTTCCAGATTCCAAACACTCGCTGTCTGATGAAGTTTTTATTTGCATCTACTCAAACATTCTTGCCTCTTAACTTAAATCTGCGGTTCCCTGGTGATGGACGCCTCCATCAAAGGGAAACGTTTCTTTCAATCTGCTCAATCCAAACGCCTCATTATTTTCCACATTGCAATCATGTCTCTTCTCAATCTCCCCTGCTCTCAAGAACACAACTCCAGTCTGTCGAAACTCTTTAATAGCTGCACTTCTTCAATCCAGACAATATCTTGACAAATCACTTCTGCACCGTTTTGATAGCTGTTATATCGCTTCTAATAATTAGAATTGCAGAATTGTACACAATACCCTCGCGAGAGCCGAATGAAGATATGAAACAAATGTGTAGAAACCACCGAAATTGGTCTTTTCCAATAAGGTCTCTTCCCTTCGATACTGTTCAGTGCCTTTTTCATGAACCTAATGCTCCAATAATCTCTGGTCCATGCAAATGCAACACTATACAGGAGGTTTGATCATGCAACCCCCTTATCTGATTGCATTGAGTGGTTCGAAGAACCTGATGGTGATACTGGGGCACGTTCACCGAGCAACAGTGACAGCTGCAGCACAGACTTAATGGTGTCAACGTGAAAGTGAGTGTTAGACAGTGCAAAACATCAGTGACATGGGAAGAGTGACGGAAAGGGGGGATAGTGATTGTGAAAGGGAGATAAATCTCTGTTATTGGGTGAATTTGAATCCTGATATATGACTCACAATCATGTCAGAGAGCAGACTGGAGAGTATTTTCCCGTAAAAAATGGGTTGATCCTTTTCAGTGTTTGTTTCACACAGGTGATGTGGCATAAAATGGAACAAATGTGCATTGCCAGTACTCGGAATGGAGCGGAATTTGCTGCGACCACAAAGCAGAGTACGAGCCACGATAATCAGGTGAAAAAAAAACACGATATAAAAAGCAATAAATGCAATGGCCGAGATACGTGAGGAAAAGTAGCACATGCTCGACAGAGATTGGGTTGATTCTTCTTCTTCGATGTCCCCAGAGACTGTGGAGATTCCATCATTGAGAATGTTGAAGACTGAATCCGATAAATTCCTGCAAACGATGAAATGTTCAGACGATAGTGCATGGTATTGTCGAAATGCAGTGTTCAGTAACACCGAAGTTTCACATCGTTACATCACCAATTACAGGAGACAAGGAAGTAAGTATTGTTGCACTCACATCACACCGGTTCCCAGGCCTGGAATCAGAGAAATTGAGTGGCGCAGAGGCAAAGATTTAATCGGAAATGGGGAGTGGAATGAATGCTTGTATCTCCTCTGTTGTCCGGTGATGAAATCCATGAGAATGCAGTCCTTTTATGAAAGCATTGACACTTCATGGAATGCGGAGTCGGGAAGCTCCAACCTCAGCTGGAGCAACTACTGTTCACATGGAGAAGGGAGCATTGGGACATCGGGTTGGGAGGTCTAACCTCACCTGGAGATGCTTCATTTGAAATGGCGAAGGATGCACTGGTCGGGGGAAAAGATGCTGAGCTATTTTAATCAGAATTCAAGTAGTTCCTGGCAGCACATATGATTGTGGATTGAGGGAGGATCTGCCCCAGGGAATTGTCTCATTTGTAAATAAATATTTTGCAAAGATTAAGCTTGTGTAGGAGTATCTGTATAGTGAGAGAACGATTTAAGTGTATCGCTCTCTGACATTCCTCGTATGTCTGACTCATCTGTCGGTTAACTTTCTGGAAAGGTTTTTAATTTTTTTTTCACACTATTCACTTTCCTGCAAGCTTGTACGGTCCATTAAGTTAACCGAAACATCCAAACATTAAAGGAGATATATGATGCTGGGATTCGGCTTGGGTTTCACTAGAACTTATGGAGGAACAACAGGAGAGAGGAGGTGAAAATTATATAGGCAGACACAGGGTGAAAGGAAGCTTCATGAGGACAAATGTGCTTTCTTTGCCAATTAAACTGAGCACGTCACAATGTGGTGATGGCATCTGTGACAGGATTCCTTTAAAAGCCTCGATCAATTAATCACCCCGCGAATATCAGTGTCAATGTGTCGGATTCTGACAGAAGGGGAAGATGCCTGGATAGTCCCTGCTCTGTCGGTCATTTCAGGCTTTATTCTCCTCGAATTCCGCTTCACAAGGAGATTCTGAGGATTTTGAAAATTGAGATTGTGTATTTGTTTCGTTTCCTTGCCAGTCCCTGCAGCCGCAGCAGTTGAGCAGCTGGGTTTGGTAAATAGAAAGTCGTAAGAACAAACTATTTCACCTTCCAGTTCTGTGGTGACCATGATATACTCAAGGCATTTATGGAAGGGATCCTTGCACTTGCATATCAGGAATTAAATCCACATCTTAGCCTCACAGCAAATCGTCATCAGTTTGTTAAAGCCGACAGGCCTTGCTGTCGAGCCAAAGAGGATTCCAACCTACAATCTCCTGATCCGTAGACAGCTGCGTTACCCATTGCGCCTTTGGCCAGGATCTTACAGCATGCATTCATATTGCAAAGTTGTGCCGTTAACCTGAATATGAACACCAACATTCATGTTTACAAGTTCAATAACCAGCAAAGATAATCACCGTCACTGCTTCACGCCAATGGCCCCCACAGTTTGAAGCAACAGACGCAAAGAAAACACGTCTGTCCCCAAGAAGCTGATATTCACCCTATATCTGGGCTACCATTCAATGTGGTTACTGCTAAACTGATAAATTGCAATTCCAGTTCCCTAATTTTCGTCCATATTCGAGGTAAACTCGAGTGTCATCACAACAAGGTACGTTCCCGTTAATATTCGGATCTTTAGATGACTTTAACGATCTGTGCGAATTCGCAGGAAAATCAATAATATGAAACAAGCTAAAACTCGCTTCTGTAAATTTAACTCAGTGCAGAGTCTGCCTATGAGAAAAGTCACAGAGCGTACAAATTGCCTTTGTTTCTCTCTGCACAGATTAGGCTCCCTACAAACGTGAAACAGACCATTTGTCCAAACAACTGCACACTGACCATTCAAAGAGTTACCCACAAGATCTATTATCCTATGAGTAATGCACCTAACAGTATTGGCAATTTCGCATGGTCAATGCAACTGACCATTTTTTTTATTGTGAGAGGAAACCAGAGAACCCGGAAAAAACCTGCACATATTCATGGAGAATGTTGAAACTCCACAGAGATAGTCGTCCAATGCTGGAATCGAACTGGATCAATGGTGCTTTGAGGGTGCAGAGAAAACCACTGAACTCCTCTACGAGTTGAACCTTTGCAGGATTTCTCTTTACAACAGAGACATTTGCTTTGGGAAACATATTCCCTCAATCCTCAAATATGTGTCCTGCTAAAAACTATTTCAGTTCAGATCAAAATTGCTGAGAATCCTTTTCCTCAGATGTCCCAATGCTCCCTGCTACATGTTAACAGAAGCTGCTTAAGGTGTGTTTCAATCTCCAAGCATGATGTTCAAATGCTTCCTGCTCCATGCCAATAAGAACTGCACCTGGTGAGGTTGGAACTTACAGCCTGACGTCCAAGTGCTTCTTTCTCAATGTCTGCAAAAACGGCAGGAAGTGAGGTTGGAGCTCCCAGGCTGAAATTCAAATAAGTCCTGCTGCTCCATGTCAAAAAAAGTTGGTCCACGTGAGGCTCAATCACCCAGCCTAGTGTCACAATGCTCCCTTCTCCACAACAATAGTAGGTTCTCCGGGTGAGTTTGGAAATCCCGTTCTTGGCATTTCACACACCTCTGTACCGTCAGAGAAGGGCATCATTGGTGGTTTTCTACATCCCCATTTCCAGCTTGATTTCGGGGTTGCACCACTCACTATAGTCACACCCATCCCCCTGTTTATCTGGATGTAGTTTTGCTCGCTGAGCTGGAATGTTCATTCCCATTCGTTTCGTCAATCTACGAGTAACATCGTCAGTGGGCCTTCGGGCGAAGCGCTGCTGCTGATTCCTGCTTTGTATTTAAAATTTTCTTTGTTCGAGCTGACAAAACGTGATTTTTTTGGTTCTTTGCTCTCTCTCTCTCTCCTGAGTCGTTTTAACGCCTCTTGTTAATGACTGAAACAAAGAGGTGTTTGACCGGAACTGCATGTGCCTCCGTTTCCTTATCCTCCCTGTTTAGACGTTGCTGATGTGAAGGAAACAAAATTGATACGAAGTCATTCGTAAGAAAGTCGCGCCTTTCCTCAGTTTCAGTTCCAACATGGCTTAGATTTCAGCGCGACCATATGAGAGCTGTCGTCATGCAATTCATCTGAGGAAGTAAATCTTTTCATTCCTGTTGCTGACCGAATAAATGGTAAATGTGCCCTGTGCTTAAAAACGCGAAAACGTGAATTGCTGCCAATCATAATTAAGGATTTCTGGTTTTGTTTCACAAAGGTTGAGAAACGGCAGACAACGTCCCTATCAAACATTTCCCACTCTAGATTTGGATGCAGTTGACAGAGAACATACATCAGAATCTAGTGTTCGCTGTGACCCCAAAAATGAGAGTTCACCTTGAAACTGAACCAGGCCACCTTCACATGTAAAGCAAATGCAGTACGACTGGTACAGAAGTGATTAATGCCCGGTAACTGATATTAAACAGCACGGCCATCCAAGGTGTACAAATCGACTTATATTTCGGAACAGCGAGGACAGAAACTTAGAAGAGAAAGTGGTGCTGTGAAAGCACAGCACTTCGGAGCAGCAGGAGAATCGACGTTTCTGGCTTAAGCCCTTCATCATCTCCAATCCTCTTTCCACGAGGAGAATAAAACTTAACAAAGTTTCAAACAGGAAGTAATCCGGATTATTTATATTCCTTTTCGCCATGGCAGCAGATATGGGCGAGCAAATACCAAGACAGTTGTGCTGATGAGAATATCAAACACGGGTGCTCTGTTCACGTCAACCCAAAAGGCTACAGTCTGTGAAAATGGAACAAGGATGTTTCAGCTTCGTTTTGAGCAGGGGATGGCCCGTGTCTGATGTGAATTTCGGCTGGGAAAATTTTCTCTGGGGCACTGAGACGAAAAGAAGCTCATAACTTCCCTCTTAAACAGTTTAGCCACGAGTACTGCAGACATCAGTTCATATTCAGGATCGCTGCAGAGACAAATTTGAAAAAAAAAGGAATTCATGCAGCAATTATTTGGAATTGTATTCCTTTTCGCTATTAAAGTAGTGATGGGCGACTCAATACAAAACGAGGTTTGATGAAGCGACTGCAATAAAACCATATCCAACACAATCCGGAAGCCTGTCGCCCATAAGGAAGTAACAATAATGTTTCTGCCCTGATCTGAACACGGCCACTTTCGCAGAAGCTGATACTTCTTCTCTACAAAAAGAATCAGGGCTCGCCGACTGCTCTTTTAAAAATAGTTCCCGTCCGTGGTGTAAACATCCGTGCATATTCAGAACAAGGAAGAATGGATGACGAAGACAATCTTACAAAACAATTAATTGGACTTGTATTCCCTTTCACCACAGCGGTATTAATGGGCTGGGACGATAAAAGGAAAGTTTACTTGCAAGAACAGCAAGCAATAAGATCGACCCATGTTCAGAAACAAGCCTATCGTTTTTTGTGCAGGACAATTTGAAGCAGGAATACTTCATGTTGAAGTGAAGATGATAGCCAGAAACACAGTGGGGCCAGTGACTTGATCAAACTGAACCCCTCCCCCAACTCAAACAGTGATTGCTTTGCTCACGGGAGTTCGCGTTTGCCGCACTGGCATCATACCAAATTCAGTCACACACAGAGACATTGCAACAAGCTGCCAATATATGCGGAGGAGCCCGGGTTCAGACCCACGTTGGAAAACGCACTGGATCCTAAAATCAGATCGTTAAGCATTGCATGGAGAATGCTGGAGAATGGTGTTGAGATCCACATCTGCCATGATCACATGGCGAAGCAGACCAGATGGACTGAAAGGCCTAACCTTCTGGTCTCTGGCAATCAGTTACGTAACGAGACAGAAACAGAGTTATTTATGCAGATCGTGGAATCCCCGTCAGAGCTGCTAAAATGTTGAGATGGGATAAGTCTGAAACAAGTCTTATAACTGTCAAAATGGCTGGAGAGGAAATAATAAAAGAGAAGCTCAGGATAAAGGTGGAAGTCAGGAGATTGTCAATAAAAAGAGAGTGCACGGAAAGGCAGAAGGAGATGGACATGAAAGAAGAAGCGTCACTGGCCCTGCAATGTTAACTCTGCTTTCCATTTTCAAGATTCTGCCAGACGTGCTGACATTTTCAGGCAAATTATATCGTTGTTACAGAAATACAACATGGGAGAGTTATACTCGGCCAATCAGCTCGATCTGCTCTTGGAATGTTTGACTGCCTCGTTCCCACAGATCATTTTCGTCCAGCACTGAAAACTCACAACCCTGCCCAACCTCACCCCCATGCCAGTTGCCGAGAATAAGCTGTTTTTTGCGTCAACCCGCATGGACCCACAAGACGATCATTATCCATGTGAATTGTTAGACATTCAGGGAGTTTTCCGTTCGGTTTCCGTCAGATCTTTCTGAATCAGTTAATTTCGGTTCAGCACCATTTGAAATGGAACCGTCACTTACAGTCTCTCTCAGCAAGTGGCCAATTTTATGTACGGTTGGAGTGGAACCTGTACCTCTGAAATGGGCATCATGCATCGTACATTCGCCTACACTGATCGGCTTGTCTCGGCCACTTGCAGAGAAGTGAAGAGACTTTTCCCTCGGAAACAGACGTGTCAACGAAAGAGTGAGGCTGCCCACAGTAGAACATAGAACATAGAACAATACAGCACAGAACAGGCCCTTCGGCCCACGATGTTGTGCCGAACATTTGTCCTAGCTTAAGCACCCATCAATGTACCTATCCAATTGCCACTTAAAGTTCGCCAATGATTCTGACTCTGCCACTCCCACAGGCAGCGCAATCCATGCCCCCACCACTCTCTGGGTAAAGAACCTACCCCTGACATCCCTCCTATACCTTCCACCCTTCACCTTAAATTTATGTCCCCTTGTAACAAGGGAAAAAGTTTCTGACTGTCTACTCTATCTATTCCTCTGATCATCTTATACACCTCCCTCAAGTCACCCGTCATCCTTCTCCGTTCCAATGCGAAAAGGCCTAGCACGCTCAACCTATCCTCGTACGACCTATTCTCCATTCCAGGCAACATCTCTGCACCCTCTCCAAAGCTTCCACATCTTTCCTAAAGTGAGGCGACCAGAACTGCACACAGTACTCCAAATGTGGCCTAACCAAAGTCCTGTACAGCTGTAACATCACTTCACGACTCTTGAATTCAATCCCTCTGCTAATGGACGCTTATACACCATAGGTCTTCTTACAAGCTCTATCCACCTGAGTGGCAACTTTCAAAGATCTATGAACATAGACCCCAAGATCCCTCTGCTCCTCCACCTTACTAAGAACTCTACCGTTAACCCTGTATTCCGCATTCTTATTTGTCCTTCCAAAATGGACAACCTCACACTTGGCAGGGTTGAACTCCATCTTCCACTCCTCAGCCCAACTCTGCATCATACCTAAGTCCTTTTGCAGCCGACAACAGCCCTCCTCACTATCCACAACTCCACCAATCTTCGTATCATCTGCAAATTTACTGACCTACGCTTTGACTCCCTCTTCCAAGTCATTAATAAGAATTACAAACTGCAGAGGACCCAGAACTGATCCCTGCGGACCTCCACTTGCAACTGGGCTCCAGGCTGAATATTTACTATCTACCACCACTCTCTGACTTCGACCGGTTAGCCAGTTTTCTATCCAACTGGCCAAATTTCCCTCTAGAAGTGGAATGGAGAACTGGGATCCAGGAAGAAAATGAAGGCACCCATTGTGCAATTCATGTCCACGACCCAGAGATCAAGAGGCACAAACACTCAAATCAAAACCGCTCGAACACGCTTATCCCTTTCGTAGACAAGTGCTGACATGAGTGGAGTTGTGATATTGGCAGCAACAGCTCGATAGAGACTGGCGCTAATATTCAGCACCACAGGCCGCTTTGCCAAGCCAGCCCACGAAAGAAGCACGCCATATCTGTCATGGCAAGTATTTCAGCATCACTTAATGTTCGACACTTCCTGCTCCCCGACACCCTCCTCCGCGAGTAATGCACATTATTGGGAAATGAGTTAGCTCAATTGGGTGGACGGTTGATTTGTGATTCAGCGTACCATGAACACCACGCATTCAGTCCCCGGACCAGCTAACGTCACGCTGAAGTTCTCACCTTCTTAACCTGGTCCCTTGGTTGAGGCTCGGTGACGTTTAGGGTAAAGCACCATCAGTCGTCTCTCTCTCTCAAAAGTGAGTTAGTGGTCCTATAGTCTCTGGGGCTACGCCAACTTTAATTGCATAACTTTATTTGTGTCATAAGAAAGGCATAATTGGCAATCTAGCTCTGTGAGGACCCTTGTGGCAGCTTGAAGAATGCAATGAGAGAAATATTCATTAAGATGGAGATGGACAGAGTTGATTCTGAATCGAGGGGATAAAATCTGAACCCCGGATATCACGATGGTATAAGGAGGATAAGGTTACAATAAATTGGGGAACAAACTTAACTGCATGACAAACATTTATCAATCCCTTGGAGAAATTACAACAGTTCGCCTTTCCCATCTATCGCAAAATAAAACGGGAAAGGTGATTCTTCCATGTCGAAGAAGGGACATTAGGGATTGTACTTGATCCAAGAGAGAGGCATACAAAGTGTCTAAAAAGAACTCGGTAAAAACAATGACTGCAGATGCTGGAAACCAGACTCTAGATTAGTGGTGCTGGAAAAGCGCAGCAGTTCAGGCAGCATCCGAGGAGCAGTAAGATCGACGTTTCGGGCAAAAGATTCCTGATGAAGGGCTTTTGCATGAAACGTCGATTTTGCTGCTCCTCGGATGCTGCCTGAACTGCTGTGCTCTTCCAGCACCACTAATCCAGATGTCTAAAAAGAACAATCGACCTGAAGACTGAGTGAATTTCAGATTTCAGCACGATTAAGGGAGTGACCAAGAGGGAAAATAACGTATGTTCGTAATCCAGTGAAATACAAGCTAATTGAAGATTCTGTTGACGTTAGGTGAAGACAAAAAAAGATTAATGGAAACAAGTCCCTTACAATCAGAAACCGGAGAAGTTATAATGTGGGTTCAAGTGATGGCATATCAATGGACGATATACTGTATTTCGCTTCTGTCATCACAAAAGATGTTAAATAATATCCCTAAATTGCTGAGGAGCATATTAGAGGGAGTACTCAAAAAACATCAGTAGTTGTTGGGGAATAGTGTTGGGGAAATTTATAGTATTCAAAGCAAAGATACCACAGGAATGCTACTCTCCACCAAAGCGTACTTAACAAAGTGGCCCTACAGTTAGTGCATCTAATACGAAACAAGGAGCGTGAACCTAAATAAAGTAATCTCAATTTTGAAAATTCTCTAGAATCTGGAACAATTTTAAATGGATTGGAAGATAGTTGATGTGACTACGCATTTTTTTAAAGAACGGTAGATATGAAAAATGGAATTATAGACCATTTAATGGTAGCTATGAAAAATGGAATTATAGACCATTTAGCCTAAAACTGGAAACCAATGATTGGATGAACAGAGTCAGTCAGCATGGATTTACGAAATGGAAATGAAAAACTACTCATGGTGCCTGTGTATGCAAATTGTTGAAAGTAAACATGCTGGTGCAGCAGGAGATAAAGGAGGCAAATGGCATGTTGGCATTTGTAGGAAGAGGATTTGAGTGCAGGAACAGGGATGTCTTGTTGAAATTGTTCAGTGTCTTGGTGAGGTCATACGTGGAGTGCTATTTGCACGTTTGGCTTATGGGGACTGCGCAACAAATTTTTAACAAAGCGATTCTTCAGATGGCAGGCTGAACTTTGGTGATAATTCGAATTTGTTCGAATGAAAACCACTGACGTTTGGAAGAAAGAGGTAGGACGTCACAGCAGCTAATACAATTCAACAGGATGACCATGTTAAATGTAGGAAGCATTCCCTCCTGACCACGGAGTCCAGACCCAGAGGTGTGGGGTTCACACTTTTAGGATATCGGGGAGGCCATTTAGTTCCCTCAGACGGGTGACCCTCTGGAATGTTCTGCCACAGGAAGGTGTGAAAGTCAAACCACGGAATGTTTCCATGAAGAAAGTATAATTCTGTGGTCTAAAGGGCTCAAACACTATGGATCTACAGTAATAACAAGCTACTGAATGCAATAACCAGACTTGATCACAGTGAACAGTGCAGCAGGATCAAACACAGCAACAATCTACTCCTGTTTCGATTTTCTATATTTATATACCTTTAGAGATGATATGCAGAAATACATGACACATGTCTCCGCACAGATATCAGATATCATTGGATGAAAATCCTTTCACCCATTTATGAATGGTAACCTGATAAGTTTCATCACACGGACTGCATCATTTCGTCGTGGTCAAAAAGATGCAGAATCATTTTCAAAGCCTTTGGACTTGCTGATCTGGCTCTTGTTTTCGATTCAACTCTAAAACTGTTGAATATTCTAAGAAATAAACGTAGTATGATGGAAATAAGTAAACGTCTTTGGAAATTTTGTAAGGCAAAGGTGATTGGGATAGGATGGAGCAAGTATGTGCAGAAGAGGAGCAATGAGAGAAACAATGAGCTGAGGTTTGCAGTGTTTTGGTATGTGAAGAACAAAATCAATTTCCAAACCCTACACCCCATCCTTCTCAGCTCTATTCTCTCAGCTTCTTTCACACTGACAGCCAACTCAGATGCACAAATATTCACGAAGAGATACTTTCCCATCAATCCTAATCATTGACACATACTATGGCGAACAGAGATTGCAGAAACCAGGATTCAATTCAGAATGGCAAATAAAGAAGTAATTCGGCCAATCTTTCATTGCCAACATTCTGCACAGGTGTACAGAATCTGCAAATAATCTGTTTCATTGCAGTCAGGCTCAGATAGAGCTATGCAGTTATACAACATTGAAGACCCTTCCACCCAACTAGTCTATGCCAACCCAAGTCCAAAATTGAACTAGTCCCATCTGTCTTTGCTTTGTTCTTATCATTAGAAAAATCTTATTCATGTATCTTATTAAAGGCCATTTGAAAGCTTTTTCTATTACTCAACCAACTTTCAAATGCTGTAACCGTACTCACATCAATCACTCCCTCAGGAAATTCATTCCACACACAAAACACTCACTTTATAAAGTAGTCTTTTTAAAAATTCTCTTTTGCCTTTTTAAATCTTCCTCCTCTCACCTTAAAAATCTGTTCACTAATTTTGAAATCCCTCATCCAAGCAACATGAACCAGCCCTTCACGTTATCTATAGCGTTTAAAACTTTATATACTGCTATAAGGTCACCGAACAATCTCCTACACTCCATTGAAAACGAGTCCCAGACTTTCCAGTTTCTCCATCAACTACAAAACCTCCATTCTCAACAAAAGCCTGACATATCTTTACTGCACCTTCCCCAGCTTAATAGTATTCTTCCTAAATCACGACTGCGCACACTACTCCTGGCAATGCCTCACCAACGTCATGTGCTGCCAAAAGATGACGTACCAACTCCTATACTTAACGGAATGAGCATCATCAACATCTTCTTTACCACCCTATCTACATGGCACGCAAACTTCAAATAATTATGCCCCTTAACTCCTTGGTCTTCTATCCTACAACATCACCCAAACGCACACTTTTAATTGTTTAAGTATAGATCCTCGCATTTATCCTAATTAAACACAACCTGCTAATCCTTCGTCGAGTCACATATTGATGTTTGTAATCTCAGATAACTTTCTTCACAATCGTCTCTGCCACCAATTTTGCTGGCATATAGAAATTTACTTTCCATGCTTTGCATATTTCTATTTAAATAACTTATATAAAAATGACAAACAGAAGTGGAGAAAGCACTGATCCTTGTCATAGACTGTTGTGAACAGTCCTTCATTCTGAAAACGAAGCAACCCTCACATTCCGTGTCTGTCTCATGCTATCAGAACAATTTTATATTCAAAGGGGAGGTTCAGCCTGATTCACATATGACCTAACTGAAAGAATACATCGACCATATGGAAGCTTGTTAAAGGAATTACCAATGTCCAAGTGAACAATGTCTACTGCTCTGCCCTCATCAATCTTCTCAGGTATTTCTCATAAATACAATCATGTTTGTGAGACACACTTTCCCTCACTCAAAACCATGCTGAATATCACTATTTCTTCTTTAACTCAGAATGCATACAAGTCCTATCTTTTAGAATCGTTTCCAATAACTCACCCACCACCAAAGCCAGACTCGTAGTCCAAAGGTTCACAGGTTTCTCGGTGCATCATGTCTGAAATAAATGCACAACAATCGGTAATCCTCAGGTATTTGGCAATTCACCTGTAGTTATATAAGATAACATTATTTCTGAAAGGGGCCCCATATTTTACTCACAGCCTTCTACAGAGTCTTGGGATACACTAAATCTGATCCCAGAAATATATCCAAAATTTATTTTCAAAGAATTCCAACACTTCCTCTTTAGAATTGTGAACTGTTTTTAAAACATCAGTTTGATTTCTCAAACTTCGACAGTAAAACCTGCGAGAGAGTCATGTAGTATCTCTCTCATTTACTGCGATTCGACACAAAGATAAATATTTCCAACTCTAAAGGCACGAATTATTCTTTTGCTTGTAATGCCCTTGTACATTCTCTTTCGATTATCGCGATTGAGCAAATGTATCTCACATCAACTCTCAAATAGGCTTCATGTCAACATTAAGAGAATACTGAACTAGATCTCTCAAATGTTTTTTGCATTTCCCATTTCGGAAGCCTTTTACCTTTCAGAAAATAGCTTACTTCTCTACTCTTCTGCCCAATACGTCTGTCCACACACTGTTTCATACAGTATTTCACCTGCCAAATCTTTATACACTCTCCGAGATTGTCTAAGTCATTCTGCAGCCTTCCTGCTTCTTAATACGACTCACCTGTCCCCCTATCAGTGTCTCATCTGAAAACGTAATAACAACGCTCTCTATTCCTTTGACAAGATGCATAACGTGAAAAATTATGGTTCAACACAAACACTTGATGAACTCCACGAGACACCGCCTACCATCCTGAAACAAAAACCGCTATCCCAACTCCATGTTTTCTTCCACTCAGTCACTTTTCAATCCAAGCCAGTACATTGACCGGAACACAATGCATTCTTATTTAACACCTTCCCAAAATGCACCTAGTCAAATATAGGGTGTAGGTTTGTTCGCTGAGCTGTAGGTTAGATATCCAGACGTTTCATTACCTGGTAAGGTAACATAATCGGTGGCGACCTCCAAGTGAAGCGAAGCTGTTGTCTCCTGCTTTCTATTTATATCTTTCTCCTGGATGGGGTTCCTGGGGTTTGTGGCGCTGTTATTTCCTCTGCGTTTTCTGATAGATGGCATCGAGATCTATGTGTTTGTTTATGGCGTTGTGTTTGGAGTGCCAGGCTTTTCGGAATTCTCTGGCATGTCTTTGCTTAGCCTGTCCCAAGATAGATGTGTTGTCCCAGTCGAAATGGTGTTTTTTTTTTCATCCGTGTGTATGGCTATGAGGGAGAGGGGGTCGTGTCTTTTTGTGGCTAGCTGCTGTTCATGAATCCTGGTGGCTAAATTTCTTCCTGTTTGTCCTACGTAGTGTTTGTGGCAGTCCTTGCATGGAATTTTATAGTTGACGTTGGTTTTGTCCATGGGCTGTACTGGGTCTTTTAAGATTGTTAGTTTTTATTTGAGAGTGTTGGTGGGTTTGTGTGCTACTAGGATTCCGAGGGGTCTCAGTAGTCTGGCTGTCACTTCTAAAACTTCTTTGATGTATTGTAAGGTGGTTAGGGTTTCTGGCTGTGTTTTGTCTGCTTGGTTTGTTCTTGAGGAATCTGCGAACTGTGTTTTTTGAGTGTCGGTTCTTCTTCAATACGTCGAAGAGGTGGTTCTCCTCTGTTTTTCGAAGTTCGTCTGTGCTGCAGTGTGTGGTGGCTCGGTGGAATAATGTTCTGATACAGCTTCGTTTGTGTGTGTTGGGATGGTTGCTGGTGTAGTTGAGTATTTTTCAGTGTTTGTCAGTTTTCTGTATACCGCAGGTTTGTAATTCTCCCTTGTTCTTTCTTTCTACTGTGACGTCCAGTAATGCGAGTTTGTTGTCAGTTTCTTCCTCCTTGGTGAACTTTATGCCTGTGAGGGTGTTGTTGATGATGTTAAATGTCTCTTCTATCTTGTTTCCTTTTGTGATGACAAAGGTGCAATCTACGTAGCGAACCTAGATTTTTGTTTTGATCATTGGTAGGGCTGTTTGTTCTAGTCTTTGCATTACCGCTTCTGCTATGAATCCTGATAGTGGAGATCCCATGGGTGTGCCGTTGGTTTGTTTGTATACTATGTTGTTGAAAGTGAAGTGGGTGGTGAGGCACAGGTCCACTAGCTTCATGATGTTTTCGTTGGTAAGGTGATTGATGGTGGTTGGTGTGTGTGTGATGATCTGTTCTAAAAGTGTGGCAAGTATTTCCTTTGCTAGGTCGATGTTGATGGAGGTGAACAGTGCTGTAAGTTCGAATGATATCATTGCTTCTTCTTCATTTATTTTGGTGTTTTTGATGGTTTTTAGGAATTCCTGGGTGGAGTGAATGGAGTGCTCTGACTCTTCTGCTAGGTACTTCAGTCTTGCGTGTAGTTCTTTGGTCAGTCTGTAAGTTTGTGTTCCGGGTGGTGAGACTGTAGGACTGAGGGGGGCTCCTGGTTTATGGATTTTTGGTATCCGTAGATTCGTGGGGTGTTGGTCCGGTCGGCTTTCATTTTCTGGAATTCCGTCTTGTTTAATTGACGGGAATTGTGTACTTTTCTGAGGAGATATGTAATTTTGTTTCCTAGTTGTGGGGTCGGGTTTAGCGCCACATTTTGGTAGGTGTTGGTGTCTGCGAGTAGTGCATTGGCTTTCTCTATGTGGTACCTTCTGTTCAGGATGACTGTGAGCCGACCTTTGTCTGCAGGTAATATAACGATGTTTTTGTCTTTTTTGAGGTTTTCTACGGCTTTCTTTTCTTGTGTGTTCAGTTTGTTTCCTTCCCTTTGTCGGCTCAGAGTAGGTGCAACTGTCTGTCTGATCGTTTGTTATATTTCTTCCGTGAGATTGTTGTCCTACAATGTGGTTTCTAATGCCGCTTGGAAATCCTTCTTGTCAGCGTCTCGGTAATTGAAATTTAATCCTTTGACGAGTACGGCTTCTTCTGTGTCTGATAGGGTCCGGTCTGATAAGGTCCATGTCCCTGTGTTCTCGGTTTTGTCTTTTTTTTGAGTTTGTCAAGTTTTTTCTTCAGGTTCCGATTTTTCTTTATCTGTCTTTGTCGTTGTTCGGTGCGTATGGCTCATTTCACCGCGTCTGTCCATTCTTGATTTGTTGCTTGTTTGAATAACGGTTTTTGGCGCGCAATTTCCCAGTTGTATTTTCGGAGTCTGTGGTGGGCGTCATTGATTATTTCTCGGAGCATTCTGGGGCCGTTTTGTTCTGTTAAATTTCTGGCTTGAGGAGTTTTTTTTTTATCGCTGGTTTGTATTGGAGACACTTTGGCACAACTAGGAAACAAAATTACATATCTCCTAAGAAAGGTATGTATCTCCGGACAATTAAACAAGACGGAATTCCAGAAAATGAAACCCGACGGGACCAACACCCCACGATTCTACGGACTACCAAAAATCCATAAACCAGGAGCCCTCCTCAGACCTATAGTCTCACCACCCGGAACACTAACTTACAGACTGGCCAAGACAGACTACGCAAGACTGATGTACCTCGTAGATAAGTCAGAGCACTCCATCCACTCCACCCAGGAATTCCTAAAACTCATGAAAAACACCAAAACAGAGGAAGACGAAGCAATGATCTAATTCGACGTAACAGCACTGATCACCTCCATCAACATCGACCTCGCAAAGGAAACACTCGCCACACTTTTAGAACAGACCATCACACACACACCAACCACCATCAATCACATTACCAACGAAAACGTCATGAAGCTAGTGGACCTGTGCCTCACCATCCACTTCGCTTTCAACAACATAGTATACAAACAAACCAACGGCACACCCATGGGATCTCCGCTATCAGAATTCATAGCAGAAGCGGTAATGCAAAGACTAGAACAAACAGCCCTACCAATCATCAAACCAAAAGTCTGGGTTCTCTACGTAGATGACACCTTTGTCATCACAAAAGGAAACAAGATAGAAGAGACATTTAACACCATCAACAACACCCTCACAGGCATAAAGTTCACCAAGGAGGAAGAAACTGACAACAAACTCGCATTACTGGACGTCACAGTGGAAAGAAAGAACAAGGGAGAATTACAAACCTGCGGTATACAGAAAACCGACAAACACTGAAAAAATACTCAACTACACCAGCAACCATCCCAACAGACAAACGAAGCTGTATCAGAACACTATTCCAACGAGCCACCACACACTGCAGCACAGACGAACTTCGAAAAACAGAGGAGAACCACCTCTTCGACGTATTGAAGAAGAACAGACACTCAAAAAACACAGTTCGCAGATTCCTCAAGAACAAACCACGACAAGCAGACAAAACACAGCCAGAAACCATAACCACCTTACCATATATCAGAGAAGTTTCAGAAATGACAGCCAGACTACTGAGACCCGTCGGAATCCTAGTAGCACACAAACCCACCAACACTCTCAAACAAAAACTAACAAACTTAAAAGACCCAGTGCAACCCATGGACAAAACCAACGTCACCTATAGAATTCCATGCAAGAACTGCCACAAACACTACGTAGGACAAACAGGAAGAAATGTTGCCACCAGGAGAGATGAACACCAGCTAGCCACAAAACGACACGTAACCTCTCCCTCATAGCTCTGCACACGGATGAAAAAAAAACGCAACTTCGACTGGGACAACACATCTATCCTGGGACAGGCTAAGCAAAGACATGCCAGAGAATTCCTAGAGGCCTGGCACTCCAACCACAATGCCATAAACAAGCACATAGATCTAGATGTCATCGATCAACCCCTCAGAAAACGCACAGGAAATGACATCACCACAAACCCCAGGAACCCCATCCAGGTGAAAGATATAAATAGAAAGCAGGAGACGACAGCTTCTCTTCACTTGGAGGTCGCCACTGATGATGTTACCTAACCAGGTAATGAAACGTCTGGATATCTAACCTACAGCTCAGCGAGCAAACCTACACCCTAAACCTCAACCTGAGCTACAAACCTTCACAAACCTTGCAACCTTGTCAAATGCCTTTTGGAAATGCAAACATGTCACATCAACTGGCGATTCTTTGTCTCACTTGTTCTTCGACTCCTCAAAGAATTCTACCAAATTTGATGAAGCCCTGCGGACTCTTTCTTTACTCTGTTAAAACATCCTTACAATGACATGCCACGTCACGTGTAACATGTAAACACGTTAATATTAGTTCCACAGGACTTGAATCACACTCCGCACAGACTAGACACTTGCAAGGTTTCTCATCAATGTGAACGCGTTACTGACAAAACAGTCCCCAGTTACTTTTATCGTGATTCCCATTGTAAGAGCCTTGTGAAAATCTCTCGTCAGTGTGAACAGGTTGATGGGACTTCAGCTACACGGACTTTCAAAAGGACTTCCCACTGTCTTACCATTTGACAGGTCTCTTCGCAGCGTGCACACGTTGATGACAACTCAATGCCCGGCAGCTTATGTAGCACTTCCTGCATAGAAAACATGTCTCCACCGTGTGCACTTCCAAGTGACTCAACAGGTTGGACAAATAATGAATCCCGTCCGACTCTGGGAGCAGCTGAATGGTCTCTTCCCAATGTGAACCACCTGGTGCTCCATGAGGTCAGATAGTCACCTGAACCCATTTCCACTGAGAGAGCACCTGTATGCTCTCTCCTCAGAGGGAACATGCTGCTGATAGAAAAGGTCCCTGGAGGCGTTGTAGCATTTCCCACAGACGAGGCATTTAAAAATCTTGCTAATGTGAGCACATTTAGGAGGCATAAGATCCCTGGGACCTTTATAGCTCTTCCAACAGCAAAGCATTAAAACAGGGTCATCAGGTATCTTATGGTACTTTCCACACTTTTGGCATATAAAATGTCTCTCGTTAGCATGAGCATTTTGATGGGACGGCAAGTCCCTGGATGTTTTACAGCATTTTCCGCACTCTGGGTATTGGAATGATCTGTATCAGCGTGAACAAGCTGCTCATACGGCATGTGAGATGACTGAGTGGATCGCTTCCCACACAGTGGACAGGTTTGACTCCGCCAATGAGATAATGTCTCACAAGACTCTGTCTTCTATGTGAAGGTAGCGACTGGAGTAGACGGAATATAGAGACCAAAAACTTGACCAGAGCGTTGTCAGAAGCTTCCAAACACTCAGGCTCCACCACCGAGAAACAGCAGCATAGCAGGTTGATGTGAACACCGTTACATTTTTGGTTTGATTCGAAATGATGAGATTCCCTGAAGTGTAGAAACGCGCACTTCAGTATAACAAATACCCACCGACCCTCCAAAGAGTCACCCACCCATGCCTATTTGCCTCTGACTAATGCACAGAAAACGTTGGGCAATTTACTGGACTTACACATTTCTGCACTGTGGGAGCAAACCGGAGCACCTGGAGAAAAGTCACACAGACAGGGAGAGAAGCTGCAAACTCCACGCAGACAGACACTTGAAGCTGGAATCGCATCTGGGCTTCTGCTGCTGTGAGGCAGCAGCATTAACCAGTGAGCAACCATGCCGCACAGTGGTCTGCAGATTTCTCTCCAGTTTGCACACCATCATGACTTGTCTGACACCCAGTTCGGATCGAGCAAAAAATTCCTCAGTTAAATCATGGCAAAATTGTGGCCTTTTCTTCAGACTCCAACACAAACTCCAATACCTCGCCATTGCCTCCATGCCTCTCCCTGGCAATTGTCTGAGTGTGAAACAAACGCGTCATAACCGTGGTGAAATACTTCACCGCGAGATGGGTTTTCAACCATACATCACCATTGTCACTAAGACTGCCCAAATAAGTTACACAGCCCGAATTAACTTTGTTTCTTCTCATCTGCTGCTGAAACTCTCATGAATTCCTTTGTTCCCTGTTGAACTAACTGTTAATACACTGAGAACCTTTCTCCCACATTCCCTCTCAGCACTTCTCTGATTTTCGCTGCCTCTATAAATGAGTTTGCATGAGTTCTGTTTAATGTTTTATTGTTCCTTCCATTGCCTGCATCTAAACCACTATCCATTCTCACTTTCAGCAGCTTTATCTGTTCACACGAGCTCCAACAATGCTGCAAGGGAAGGACGTACAGGTTATTTATTCAACCAAAACTTGCACATCACCCAAAACTCTGCTCCTATGTCAGTATTTGCATCAAGTCTGGTTCACTCACCAACTCGTATTCAGACAGATACATTTTAAACTTCACCTCCTTCTATTCACATCCAGACCATAGCGTTGTGAGACTGCAGTGTGAAACACTGATACCTTCACGATTTGAACCTTTGCAGGACTCTTCTTTATAACTGAGACAGTTGCCTTGGCCAGATATTTCCTGAATCCACAAATATATGTCCTGCGAGAAATTATTTAAATTCAGATTAAAATCCTTTCCCTCAACCTGACGTCCAAATGTTCCCTGTTCCTTATCAATAGGAGTTGCTCCGGTTGAGTTTGAAGATCCCCGACTTATGTCCCAATGCTTCCTTCTCCATTTCAATTCATAATGATACAGTTAAGCTTGAAGCTCCCAAACTGATATCCCAATACTTCCCGCTGCACCATGAGAACAGAAGCTGCTCCAAGCGACGTTGGAGCCAGCCTCGGCATTTGACGCACATCTTTAGCGTCTGGGATGGAAGTCGCGCACATCGTTCGCATCACTGGAGCCACATCCGCTGATCTTCCCTATCCCGATTTCCCGTTGAGTCTTCCGGGCTACACCACTCAGTTTCTCTAATTCTGGGCTTGTGAACAGGAATTATATGGTATATCGCAGCAGCAGTTAATTGCTTTTGTGACCAAATTGGTGAAATAAGCGATGTGAAACGACATTGTTATCGGGACTACATTTCAACAATATTCTGATGTATCGCCGAAAGCTTTGATGTTTTGTAGAAATCTTTCAGTATCAGCCTTCAGCAAAATCTAAGTGAAAGATTCAGCCCACTCTGAGTAACCACATTTCAGTCACTGTTTGGCAACTATTTCTGTTGTGCATATGATGCTGTTCCCGAAATATCCCATAAGACTACCCTTATTGCTTTTTTGCATCTTGCTTTATCTTGTGGCCGCCGCAAGTTCAGTTCAAATCTGAGCCATGGCAATAGGCATCTTTCCCATTCTAGTAAACGGAGGTGGGAATCAGTCATATTTTACACGAAAATGCTTTTCGAGGAGACAATTTTGCAACTTCAAGTACCGACTTTATCACGCCTCAGCGTTTCATGCATCAGGATTCAAGCCCAACCTTTCTCGGAGATTTCTCTCTCTTCCATAATCAATAACCAACAGTTTCATACTTCCTGCATTTTCACCGAGGCTTTGCACAATCTAACACACACATTGACATTAATCAGTCTGTGCTGCTGCAGTCACTGTTGCTGGGTTAAAACGCCGAAATCCCACCATCGCGAAGTTCCATCTCGTCGATATAATTAGACGGATGATTGTGAGACGAATTCTCATACAGTACCTTTTACGCACACAGACCAGAAATTATTGGAGCATCAGGATCAGATAAAGGACACAGCACAATACTGAGCAGAAGATAATTTATTGAAGAAAAACAGCTTTATGTGGCTTTCTGCGCCATTTATTTCATTTGTTCATTCTGCTTTTTGCCAGATTATTGTGTGAAGTTCTGCAATTTACATTGCAGCAGGGATATGATAGAATGGAATTCGTGCAGGAGATATTTGACATAATATTGACTGGTTGAAGAGACTCAGCTATGAAGGGAAATTGGACAGACTGGGATTATTTTCCCTACGGCACACCAAAATTTGAGAATATACGATTGAAATACAAACTAGTGAGGCATATGTATCGGGTAGACGAGAAGAAGTGTTTCCTCTTGATCGATCATTACGGACTATAGATTTAAGGTGGAAGGCAGACTGAGTTGAAGAGATACGCACTAAAACCTAATCAGCCAGCTGGTGTCTGAACCTGGAGCCCACTGTCTGTCAGAGGCAGAGACGCAAAGGCCCACAACGCCTTCAGAGGTATTCAGAAGTGATTTTGTGATGTTAATCCATACAAGGCCAAGGAATGGAAAATGTGATGAAGATAAGCAAGCGGTTGCTTTTGACAATAAAACTCACAAGGAGCTTATGGGCTCTTACACAACCTGTGCGGGAATATGCTGCAGGCATCCGTGCTGGTCTAGTGGTAAGGATTCAGCGCTTTCACCGGGTTGGCCCGGTTTCAATTCCCGGCCAGGAAACAGTGCGTGTGCTTTTCTTTAACACTGGTAACAAGAAAAGGAGAGCATCTGTGGCGGGAGTACTTTCAATACCTCAGATGAATTAATGTCCTCGAGAAAATCAGAGACAATGATCCACGCTGATAAAGAAGCAGAAAATGCCTCTATCATCCTTGCTCTGTCGAACAGTTCACGCTTCGTCCTTTTTGCTACTACTTCAGGCAGAGTTTCGATAGATTCTCAATGTTGCGACATGACTATTCATGTTGTTTCCTTGCCATTCCCAGGAATGGCAGTGATTGGGTCAGTGAATGATGGAAATGGAAAGGTCCCCATGAAGAGCGTGTAGGACAATTTTAGTTCCCCTCTGGTGATGATGTAAGGACAATGTATCTGATGTTATCGGGGACATTGACTGAAGGTTCCTGCAGTTCAAGAAATTAAACATCAATTCGGTTTCAGAACAAAGAGGACGATTTTTTGTAATGACAATAAAAGCCTGCGTAGTTTACGAGCCAGGTAGGAGTCAAAACTGCACTAACCTGACGCGTAATGAGAGTCGTTATTCATAACTGGCTCAGGCACGAATGGCAAGATGATCAGCATTTGGGTGACAGCATCACCACACAGACACATTTCCTCAGTATTTGGAAATGTATCACCGTTTGTGAATAAACTCAGAGAGATACAAGTGACAGAGAGTTGTCGTGGACTGGATGGCTGAATGCAACAGTCTGCATAGGAATGATAGTGCGTGATTATGCCATCCCTCTCCCTATCTCTGGAACAGAGGGAGAAACAACGGCTCATTTTTGACAGTCTATGTTGCGTTGGACTCTATGCAGAAGCGCAGCTCAGGGCTGTGGTGATGACTGTCACTGAGTGAGCATTTCTCTTGAATTCGCTTCATTTGGGAACATTGGTGCTCAGATTTTAACTGCTTGCCCGGTCGGAGGAAAGAAATAGACGAGCGTATTGCATTAGACATTCTGCAGGTTTTATGTATGAAGGCGAACTCTGAACTCCAAATAGGCTGCACGCAAGAGAACTCATATTAATTTACCTGGAGGAAGAATCTCCAGTATTCATTACTTCCTTTCTGGCTAGCTCAGCATATTTCCATTTCCCGGTTAAAAAAGAGGTTCGGAAAAATCCACAATCCAAGTTACTCATTTACTGCCGCATAACTGATGCCACCCACCGTGATTGACACTGGGCAGAAAAGCGAACGGGCTCTGCCCGCTCCCAGCACAGCTTGCAAGTAGAAATAAAATGGTTTGATAGTACCCCAATGGAGACAGCCTGGTTCCACGATACGGGGCAAACAGCAACGTCAGTGATCAGAGAAACAAGAGCGATGTGGAATGAATTTGACCCCGTGACGTGGTCAGTTGTTGGCGCATGCGTAACGCAAGCAGACTGTGTTTCATTGCTTATTGAATGTCATTTTTTTGCTTTTGGGCTTTCAGCAATTTTGATATGTGGTGCAAATCTCGGACAGGCCCATACGTCCGTTCTGCACGTGCACAATTATGTTCAATCGATTTTTTCAAAAAGTAGTTTCGGTAAATGAGGTCGGAGAGCCTGAAGTCGGGATGGGGAAGAGCTACTATTGCAGGAAATACGACAAAGGAAGCACTTTTTCAAAGTGAAAGAACAGCTT
This sequence comes from Chiloscyllium plagiosum, assembly GCF_037043375.1. NCBI lineage: Eukaryota > Metazoa > Chordata > Chondrichthyes > Orectolobiformes > Hemiscylliidae > Chiloscyllium > Chiloscyllium plagiosum. Next base: position 20,767,548 of record NW_028270188.1, read on the forward strand.
GTTAAGTTAGTCAATCCCACTCTGAACAAAACCTCCAGCTGCATTATTGCTCAACTCTGCTCGTGAAACTTCAGGAAGTGGGGAAATTACGTGATTTGAGACAGCGCTAAACAGGATAATGTGAATAGTGCAGCGTATGTACAATGTCAGCTGTAAAGTTCGATTGGAAAATTAGGTTAGTTCTCCTTGGAGAATAGAAGGCTTAAACAAGATCTGCCCTTGTCACCACAAGAGGTGCAAACATTCACCTTCAACAAATGCCTCACCTCTCTCCACCGGCCCAAAGGATCTTTTCACATCCAGCACAGATTTTCATGCACATGCAACCATCATATTTACCGTGCCTGTGGTTCTCGACGCGGTCTCCTTAACACTGAAGAGACAGGATAGGAACACGCAGAGCGTTGCAGAGAACATCTCTAGGAAACAGGCGTTAAACAATTCCACCATGCTGGAGCTGACTACATCATCTCCCCTTCCCACTCCAAGTGCACGCAAGTACTGGGCATCGCCCACCATCAAATACAAGCTACTCGATGAGTGGAGGAAGAACACCTCATCTTCCTCTATGGGACCCTCCAAACACTCGACATCAACGTTAACTTCACCAGTTTCCGCATTTCCCCTCCATATACTCCCATTGAAGATTAAACCCTCAAACCCGGCACCGCCCTCTTGACTGTCCTACTTGTCCAGCTTCCTTCACATCAATCAGCTCCACACTCCGCTCCGAACTATCTCCAACACCCCGCAGGCCCCCTTTTTTCTCTGACCCCCTCATTCCTCCCTTCTTCAATTCATTGTCTCAACTCTGCTCAACTTGGCCTTTCCCCTCCTGCTTCAAAGGTTCAGCACTAAATTTGTCTCTGCAGAGACTGATTCGAGTCTGTACGTCACAGCGTAGGTTCAAGACAGAGACAACAAGAGACAAAACAATCTGCGTGGGGTAGAAACAAACATGGGCTGGATTCCATTCCCATTTTATTGTTATTGTCCAGGCTGCAGAATTACGTTCTGTGTATCCACACACAAAATTGTTTCCTGGTGGTGTGAACGAGTTTGCACTTTCTGGCATCCGGCTGTCCTCATCTCTGCACAATCGAAGTCTCAGCCTGTATTTCGGTAAAGTAAAACTGGTACAGGATAATTGAAGTTTCAGTAACTGCAGTCTGAAGACAGAACGCGCTGACACACAGGTAACGGAATATTGCAGATTCTTTTACCTCAGAGTCTGTAGTGCATTTGGTCAGCACGTTCGGCTGTTATCCAAAATATCATTGTGTTACTATGGCGCATTATCTAAGCATTCAAAGTGCACATTACGAAGCACGTCTACACGCTGTGTTTGTCAGATGTTTGGAATTCTCTTGAACAATTAACAATGGTTGCAGGATGTTTTGTTAACTTTACATCTGAGGCACACTGTTTTTATTGCAGAGGGGATTGTCATACTCCTCAGATTAACTGCCTCAAATCGGTCAGAGATCATTGACAGAAGGGTGTGTCAATGCTTGAGGCATGAAGAAGGAACCAGAGCGTATTACTGAAGGAGTCTGAGACCTTCAACATGACCAACAGGTCTGAGATACTTTCTCCCTGTGTAAATGAGAATCCTGGCTACAGAGAGAATGAGCAAACACTCAACAGAAATGTGGTCGAGGTGGCTATTCAAGAGCATGGAGAAAAGAGAAATGTCGGTAAAACTGGGGATAGTAGCTGCCAGAAAATACAGACTGTTTCCTATTGCCCAACTGAAGGGTCGCGAAGGCTGTATTGCCTGCGTGGTGCCCATTTCTCGGATTTTCAACTCAGCTGCAGAAGAACTTGGAGTGGGAGAGGAATGATCCAGATTTTGATATAATTCGAAAGAGGAATGAGTTTGTGCTGAAGGAATATAGCTTGGTGCGAAATTAAAAAAATATACACAGAAAGGAATAATCTCTGGATTACTACCTGATCCATAAACAAATTGCCACAAGGTCAGCAAGATGAAGGAGGTAATTGTTCGTTTGAAAGACTGGTATGTGAGAAATGCGTGCTATTTCAATGGATTTTGAGGTCAGAACTGGCGAAGGACTGAGCTGTGTGATGGAACACTCTCCGCCTGCACGATGCTGGGGCTAATGTCCTTGGACATTCTGATCACTGGTGTCTGTCGACAGGAATTTAAACTAAGCCATTGGAGTTAGTTTCAGCTGCATAGAAAATTCTGGTTAAATTTATAGAAGTGGAGGGGTCTGCCCACTTTTAAGATTCCACAGCAAATAATTGGACAGAATGCATGGAATCGGAAAGGAATGTACTTCTGGCACAGCAGGTGAGGGAACAACTCGGAGAAGAGGAGCAGTCCCAGCACGAGTGCAGTGTACGATGCCTGCTCCATCGCCAAATCTTAACCACTTGAAGCCTGGTGGAGTGAAGCCTCATCGTCCGCGTTGGCACCCTGCAAACGCACAGCATTAACGTGGATTTCACCTTTGGTCACAATTCCATAACCCATTTTATGCCAGTCCCAAGCCTCCAAATCGACACAACCCCCTTTCCCATCTATCCGCTCCACCTTCCTCTCAAACCTATCACCTTCTCCCCTGCATCAGGTGGTTCTTGAGATTAAGATTATTCGACACAGTTCGTGCGTCCAAAAAAGCCTGTTGGAATATAATATGGTGTTGTGTGATTTTTTTTTTAACTTTGTACACCCCCGTCCAACGCCGGCATCTCCAAACCACTTAAAAGTCATTTGAATTGGTAAATGAAAAGGAAGTGATCAGTGGAATATGGGGCAAGTGCTGGCAAATGGAAGTTTGGATATCTGGTCGGCATGGGAAATTTAGCCCGAAGGTTATGTTTCTGTTGTGTAAATCTCCACGATTGATCCACTACTTCATTCTGCTTTTAAAGATCAGACAGTATTTCACGTTGATTTCTGTAAATCGTAAACATTAAATGGACATGGCACAGATGGCACTAAATCCTAATGATTAAACAACCAGGGAAGATCTCCATTGGTATCACCCTGGGCATGATCTGATTCAGCATTGCGCTCTCCCATCTTTCTTTACATTATTCCTTATCTCTGTTAAAACTTATTTGAAATACACAAGCTATTCCGTCATCTGTTACAACGCAGAATTCAGGTCATGAGACACCCAACTTACAGGCCTGCTGCTGTAACGCAGTGGTGACGTTGTTGCTCTTGTCAGCCTGGGATTGTGATTTTGCACCTCCCCGAGGCACGTGTGAATTTTTGTTCAAGTGCCGCATCGAACATCAAAAGGAGCACTTTTCTGGAAACAGATTCTGCTTTTGAGGTCTGAAATGAAATAATAAGCCAATCAGGTGTAATCCTACTTCCTGCATTTTCACATTCCTGAGGCCTCTGTCACTGCCAGGGGGTCGTGTCTGCATGACTCTCTCTGTCGATGAAAATGCAGCTCAGTTCCCCGAGGGCACATGAACACATTGTGTCAATCCCAAACAAAAGCACATGTTGCTGGAAGACCTATGTCTGAGAAAGCATCACTGAACGCACAAAATTAGCTCTGATATCTCCAACAGCCGCTGCCAGAACTGGTGACCTTTTTCAGCATTCTTCTGCTTTTGATGCTGACCTCAAACTTCAGTCCAATTTGATTGTGTCGTTTGAGTTGAAAACGTTCCAGGGAAAATATCATTGAAATGATCACTTGAACCTGCAGAGCACACAAGTATACAGGCCAGGTGCTGGAAACCGGGACAATGGGCCTCTATCAGCGTTGTAAAATGTCAATGACGCCATCATTTTAGAGGAGAAAGCTTTCTCCAATGGATACTAAAAAGCCTACAACCGTTTCCTTAACTAATGATGGAGGCTCTCTTGCTTCCATCCCTAGTGGTACAGTATGTAGGATTCGGCGCTTCGACCACCACTGCCCGGATCCCGAATCCAGGTGCGAAAATTCGTATTTATTATTCTTGATTTTCAAAACAGCAAACTCCGAGTAGGTCTGACGGAATCAATATCTCAGAACACTTAATATTGCCCAGAACATCAGAGCTCCTCCGGAAAAAGGAGCAAGTTTATAGACTGTCTTTGTTCACTCGGTCAAATCACGTTTCATTCTCCTGATTCGGCTTCGCCAAGAGCTCTTAAAGATACACAAAGCTGAGATTGTTTTTTGGTGTTTGTTTCCTTACAATTCACAAGAGGTGCAGTGATTGGGTCAGTGGGTTTGGGCAATTAAAGGTGTCCATGAGCAGCTATTTGGGCTATTTCAGCTTCCATCCTTCTGACAGCGCTGTGAGATGAACTCTGGCATTCTTGGGGACTTTTGCTGATAATAAGCAGTGAAAGAATTGTCCTTCCTGCAAATCAGCGATCCAAACCTCATCTCGGCTTCAGTACAATAAGAAGATGAGTCTGGAAGTATAATGAACCTGGAACGTGCACTCAAACCAACCGAGAGCCAAACCTGTTCTGCCCCTGGTCCTGTGCATACCAAACAGATGCTGCGTGATTACACGGGCATGAGCAGCAATGGGAATACTCACAAGGTGAAAAACCATGAAAGGTAATCACAGTCACTTCATTTCAACAGTCTCCACTTCGTGAAGCTGTGCCTTTCAGAGACAAATGCAAGATATTTGGTCGCAGGTGCCGGCTTCACATTCACCTTCTTCTCTGTTGGAAATGTCCACAATTTTATTCTCCGTCACTGTGCTATTTCAAGACTTTGAGTAATGGACCCTTGGGGTCAGTCAGAAACCTCTGGTCATTTCTAGCCGTGGATCTATAATCCACTAAGTTGAACGATGCCTTTTTAGATATCGCCCCTCTACCGGAAGCCAGTGCTTCAAAACGAGCCCCTGTCAGATTCAGCATGTTCGGTACCTTGCTGCAATCCGTCTGCTGAAAAAACATCCAATAATATCAGCTCTGCTTTCTTCTCATTTAAAACTGGGGCGATAGAAACAACTGTTTGGATGCTTGGAAAGAGAAACATTGATGCTGGAGATGGTTCTCAAGAGAAGAACAGGCAAAAGAATATTTGCTTTTCCGATCGCAACATAACTGATGTTTCCTTCTATTCAGTATGAGTTTGCATAGCCCAGACCTGCATACAATTCCCAGTCAGTGATTGAAGATTTACTGCTCTTCTTGCAAATTATCTGAATGGAACCGAATTCCTGGTTATACACAGAACACCCGCTCTCATCCAACAAGAATCAGTCCATGACAATGGCAGCAGATACACGATAAAACTACGACAGCAAATGCCCTCCAATAACCTCATCATTTTATGTTCGAAATATATCGCTGTTCCTTCAGTGTCGCCAGACCAAAATCCTGAAACCCCCTCCCTAGCGGCTTAATAACAGTATCTCCGTGCTCATGACTTCAAGGGTTCACAGAATTAACTTATCTCCTACCCGAGACCTGGTGCGAGATGGGCAGTGGCATCCATATCCCAGGAATCCGATTCTAAATGTTTCAGTTTCTTACTGGCACCTGCTATCGGTTGGTGAAATTGAGAAATGAAGTGGGGATGAGAAGTAAAAGTGGAAAGCAATGATAACTGGGAGGCAAGTGGCGGGAAGTGAGAGTGGAGCTATGGTACAAGGGTCAGTGTCGGTGTTGATGCGTCAGCCTTTACTGTCCACATTTATACTGACACACACCACGCCTAGTCAATTCACTGCAATGACCGAGCTCCTCTTGGAGTGAGGTTCTCTCTCTCTCTCTGTGTTCACGCGCAATGGGCCCCGAGAGGATGAACGCATCCTCATTATTCTGTTCATTAAAACAGGTGAAAACCAATGCAAGATCAGATTGTATCTTTCTGTGCACTTTAGCGAAGAATGTTCGGCTGTGAGCATTTTTTTTGCTAAAACGGGGATTAATTGCAATTCTCATGAACAGTATTGACCTAACCAAATCTCCGAGTTTCTGTGATCGAGTGATTATGGGATTTCTCATATGTACGGGAAAGTGAGCCCGTGGTGACCCACCGTGGTTTTCTTGGTTAAAGCAACTGCCTAATAAACAAGGACATCCTACATCCTGCTCCTGATGGTGCCTGTCTGCGTCGACGGCTACTTGTTCAAACTTCTTGCTCAAGCTGCTATCGATACAACATCTCGAACGTGACAACTCAGACTGTTGCCAGATAATTTTACTCCCCGCGATTGTTTTGTCCCTATCAGTGAATTCTGTTTTCAGCAAAATCAAATTCGAATTATATTCCTCTGTTCCATAGGAACTTGTGCTTCTCCTGCTCTTTTAGTCTCATGACTTCCTTTAAAGTTTGGTGCAAATAACAAGGTGAGTCTGGAGACACTGCAGACTAGCTGGGGAATATTGTGGCAATTGCACAGACAAGACGAGCTGATCACCCTCATTTTCAGCTGTCAACATTCACTTATTGCACAACAACAGTGAAGACATTCTGGTAAATTTTTAAATGTGGTGATATGTTTTTCCTGGTGGATTATCAATTCTATTTAGAACTGGAGAGGTCTGAATTGTTTTGAGGGAAGAAATGTTTCCTTCCCTCAGCCCTAAGGGACAGATGCGTTATCCGGTGAATGTGAGCCAAGACCTATTCAATCCAGTTGGGGGAATAAAAAGCCTCTCCGCAGCTCCATTCCCACACTATCTCCAAATGTCAGACTTGTCCGAGAGCAGGAATGAGCGATATGGACAGACATAGAGTTGGATAATACGAAAAAGGGTGGGGTGGATTCACAGAGACAAAGAGAGACAACAAGAGACTCATTGAGGTAGATATTGAAAGAACCAATTCTCCATTGTACATGGTCGCCAATTGACAGAACGAAAAAAAAGAAAAGGTAACCATTTGAGCACAGCCTTTCACAAGCTCACAAGAATATAAGCAGGAAAAGAGCCAATAAAGTATTGTTTACATTTTTAAATGTGACTGCTGTTAGCTGCTGAGAAATATTGATAAATATGCTGAATCCAGAGATTAAATTAATCATTTCCCTGGCATTATTATATAGAAATATACAACTGCACTGGTCCAGGATGGAGGTTTGCTCATTGATCTTGAAGGTTCATTTTCAGACGTTCCATCACCATACGAGATAACAGATTCAGTGAGCCTCCAGATGAAGCACTGCTGATGATTCCTACTTTCTATTTATATGTTTGGGTTACTTTGGTTGGTAATGTCATTTCCTGCAGTGATATCATTTCCTGTGGGGGTGTCATTTTCTATAGTGATGTCATTTCCTGTTGCTTTTATTATGGGTAGTTAATGTAGTCCAACACAACGTGTTTGGTGATCGAGTTCTTGCTGCAATATCATACTTCTAGGAATTCTCATGCGTGCAACTGTTTGGTTTCTCTTCGGATGAATGTGTTGCCCCAATCGAAGTAGTGTACTTCCTTATTTGTATCTAATGATACGCTGTCTAGGTAATTTTCCTCTGTTCTGCACAGTTGCTCTCTGCTGCAATGTGTGGTGGCTCGTTGAAATATTGTCCTGTTGCAGCTTCGTTTGGGGAAGTCAGTTGGTGTCAGTTTGGTGTTAATAACATAGAATGATATTTCATAACTTAATACACCCCATTTTATGTTTCAATCTATCAGGAGATTCCACCTCCTCCCGTTGCAGCAGAGGGACAGGGGTTTCAAAAAGAATTAATTCCCAGCAACAGCAACTCTTTCTTAACACTGGACACAATTACAGTGATTTTTAGCTCAACAACTAGAGCCAAAGCCTGAGTCTGACGACCTCTCTCCACATTAACGGTGAGCCTGAACTTTACACCGTGATGGTAAAATTCAATTCCGGACATTTATTTGGTTCAGTCCGCTATTTGTTATATTTAATTGGCAGCGAGGACGCAGCTGTCTGAAACAGCGTGGGGGATTACTGCAGGGAGTCCTGTGCATGATACTCATCGGAACTGATTTTTTAAAACAAATTCACGGGCCTATTCCTATTTACAGAAGAGAGGCTGTAAGATTTAGATCATAGTAGGCCGACAGAGAACAGGATAAGGGCTTTCATTTGACACAAGCTTATTTCCTCCTCTGTCCTAACTTCACCAATGTTTTACGGTGTCTGGCTAGCACCAATGGTTGCAGTAAACCTAAAAATGTTCCTTTTTTGGAAAGGTCTTGTGATTTACACATGTAAGTAGAGAGACTATCATGGTATTCGAACAGATGAAAGACTCAAAAAACAATCAAGGTATTTTACAATGTATAATTTCAGTTGCATCACACTGTCATCGTTTGCTGTAAATTCTGTGTCTTATTATTGTGCCCTCTACAACCACCTGACGAAGGACCGGCACACCAAAGCTAGTGCTTCCAATTAAACCTTTTGGACTATAACCTGGTGTTGTGTGATGTTTAATATGATACACCCCAGTCCAACACCGGCATCTCCAAATCATAAATCCTGCAGAAAGTCTAACACAACACGGGCGTCCGTTTCCTGTGACCGTGCAGCAGTTAACATCTGAGCCCCAACTTTCTGAGATGAAAAGAATCCAAGAGAAATGCTCACTCACTCACAGTTATCACCACGGCCCTGAGCTGCGCAGTGCAGACAGTCCAACACGGAAGGGAGTGTTAAAAATGAACAATTCTTGCTTCCTCTGACGCAGAGTCAGGGAAAGTTACGGAATAAACACGTAGCGTCATTCCCCTGCAGACAGAAGCCATTCTGCCCAGCCACTCCACGACGACTCTCAGTCATTGTCTCTCTCTGAGGTTATTCACAATCTGTGATACATGTCCAAACATTGAGGAAATGTGTCTGTGTGATGATGCTGTCTCCGACATGCTAATCCTTTTGCCATTCATGTCTCAAACAGTAATGAATAACGAGTCTGATTACGCGTCAGGATAGTGTAGTGTCGACTTCTCCCTGGTTGGAGTGCATTGCAGGCTTTTATTGCACTTACAAGCCAATCGTTCTCTTTGTTCTGAAGCTGAATCGACATTTGAATTTCTGATCTGCGGGAAGTTTCAGTCAATGTCCCCGAGATCATCAGAGACAATGTCCCTACTGCATTACAGGTGAACTGAAATTGTCACACACGCTTTTCATTGGCACCTTTCCATTTCCATAACTCACTGACCTAATTACTGCGCTTCCTGGGAATGGCGAGGAAACAATATGAAGAGGCAAGTCGCAACTTTGACAATCTTCAGAAACTCTTTGTGACGTGGAATCAAAGGAGATTTAATGGTGAATTGTTAGACTGAGCAGGGATTATCGAGGCACCTTCCTCTCCTTTAACAGGAAAGAGCATTGTGTCTGATTTTCTCGAGGAAATTAATTGATCCAAAGTATTGAACATACTCCCGACGCATACACTCTCCTTCTGGTTGTTGAATGCTTTGTATTGGTAGATTTCTACAAAACATCAAAAGGTTAGGGGACAGTGCAGGGTATTGATGAAATTTATTTCCAGTAACAATATAGTTTCACATTGGTTATTTCACCAATTTCCTCCTGAAAGCACTAACTGCTGCTGCTATATATCATATAATTCCAGTTCACGAGCCAAGAATCAGAGATAATGAGTGATGCAGCCCCGAATACTCAACTGGAAATGGGGGTGGGGAAGAGGAGCGGATGTGGCTCCAGTGATGCAATTGATATGCGCAACGTCCATCCCAGATGGTATAGAAGCGCGTGAAATGCCGAGGCTAGCTCCAAACTCATCTGCAGAAGCTTCTCTTGACAGGGAGAAGCAGTGACTATTAGGATATCAGGTTGAAGCTTCAAACACATTGTATCAGTTTCTATTGACATTTAGAAGGGAGCATTGGGAGATCAGGCTTGGAGCTCCAACCTCACCAGGAGCAGCTCCTATTGATATCGAGCAGGGAGCATTTGGACATCTAGCTGAGGGATACAATTTTAATCTGAAGTGAAATAATTTCTAGCAAGACATATGTTTGTTGGACTGAGAGAATATCTGCCCGTGGGAAATGTCTTTGCTTTAAGAAAAGTCCAGCAAAGGTTTTAATCGTGGATCAAGCCAGTGGTTCGCACTGTAGTCTCACAGCGTGAGGGTCTGTGATCGATTCTAGCCTCAGGCGACTGTCCGTTTGTCGATTGAACGTTTTCATGGTGCCTGCGTGGCTTTCCTCAGACTTATCGAGTTTCCTTCTTGAGTCCAAATATGGTCAGGTGGTTTGGCCATGCTGAATTGCCCAGAGTCTGAGCTGCAGTAGACTGTGGGAATAGTTCCAGTGGGATACTCTTTGTAGTTTCGATGTGCCCTTGTTGGGTCAAGTGGCGTTTTTCCTCACTGTGGAGGCTCTAATAAGTGCAGAGTGGAACGGAGGCAATGTTTTCTCTCCGTGAACTTTCTCATGTGGCTGACTCTGCACTAAGTTAAAATTCTGGATGGGAGTTTTAGCTCGTTTATTATTATTGAATTAACCGCAAACTTGTAGAGGTTATTAAAATAATCGATGACACCGAAAATTAACGGGTGTATTCAAGAAGGTGAGTATTCAATGTTTGATTAGGCTCGGGTGTATGGAGGAAATGCAGCAAGTGGAAACGATGTTTTACAGATCAGCAGTGATCCCATTGAATAGCTGAGCAGACAAAGGCTGAATGGAAGCTTCATGTGAACTGGCGCGTTTTCGTTGGGATGCTTGCCACTTCACATCGTGGGTGCCATTGGAGTGAAGCAGCATCATTGATTATTTTGACTGGCTGATAAACTTGTGAACATGACTGCTATTGCGCATGTTCGTGTGAACATCACAACTCTGCTGCATGCAACCCCAAAAGCACGCAGGGGGCAGTGATGCAATGGATAAAGTGTCTAACTAAGCATGATGAAATTGTAGGTTTGACTCTTCAATAGTGAGACAGCAAGACTGGCACGTTTCACACACACTTACAAAACGTTGTTCTGAATCTGGGAGGACATTTGAATGCCTGATATGCAGGAGTGAGAATCTCTTCATTAGAGGACCCCGAAAACATCGCAGTCATTTCCCCAGCGCCATCACAGAAGTTTAGTGGAGATTTGGGTGTACATTTAGAGAGTGAAGGATTTGGCAAAGGCACTGGCTGCTGGAGAATATACAAAGCAACATTTGATTCGGAACAAACAGCACTCACTGAGTTGATATGAGACAAAAAGACAAATTCGAAGTGTGCCAATCATTAAAAAGTATACCTCGAAAATTATCAAACTCGAATCCTAATTGAATTGAGTATATAACAAATTTTAAAAGCCAATGATACCATCAGTCACTTTGGGCATAAAGGTCTGTGGAAAATGGAACAGTTAGGAAGAGAACTACCAAACCTAGCATATGAATACATTGCTTGAAAAATAGCTAAAAGGTACCTTTTTCGATCAGTAACCTGTGATGCAGAAAGTTCCAAGCATAAGAAAAGAAGACGCAGGAACATCTGAATAGAAGCACGAAAGTTGTCTGGTTTTGAGATAAGAAGTGTGGTTTTGTAAATCTTATTTGGGAGTTTTATCGGACTAAGATTATAGGAGGGTAGGTAAAAGATAGGTTAGAGGAAGAAATTGTAAATCGTGTTTAGTTAATGGTTCTGTTATACTTTAAGAAATAAAGTTGTTAATTTTTACTTTAAAGTATTCTTCGCCACTCGGACTTTTACAGACTACTGCAAGGGATAAATTTGTTCTGTCTTGCTAATTTGAAGTTAAGCAGGAGGGGAAGCTGAAATAGTCCCACAAGCAACTCGTTGGCACCTTCCCTTTAGCAAACCCAACCACCCAATTGCTGCGGCCTCCTGGAAATGGGAAGGAAAGAGAAAAAAAAAACCCTGTCTTAGCTTTCAAAATCGTTAGAAAGTCATGGGAAGCAGAAACAGAGGAGAATGAAGGGTGAAATGCCCGACTGAGGAGGGACTGTCGAGGCACCTTCACCTCATTTAAGAGGCTCAGAAGTTGACTCTGATGTTCTTGGGGTCATTAGTTGATTCGATACATTAGAAGGACTTATGGTCACAGATGCTCTGAATTCGTTTTTGTCTCTGTCAGGAAGGAAAAAAGCCCTTAATGTCTGACAGGGAATCGAAACCGGGCCATGGAGCTGAAAACACCAAATCGTAAATTTTAGACCACGAGGGATGAATGTCAGTGTGGGACGCCCGGGTTGGTCGATAGCCTTCAAGCTCCTTTTTTGTGCTCTTGTCAGAAGCAACCGCTTCATGACATTTATCGCATTTTCCATCACCTGGCCTGTATGCCTTCACATCAGAAACTCACATCTGAATACTACTGAAAGATATGTGGGCTTCAACCACCGGCTAGATGATTTCTTATTGTTTGTCTACTGCATGTCAGCAACAAAGAAGCCTGTGTTTTCGGAGAGGGAAATAAACTCGGACTGCTGCCCTGTGACTGCAGTATGGCAAACACTGCACAACCAGGGATTACTACAGGGAACTTTACATTGTTTCTTAATTACATCGCTTTTGGCATTTTTTTTCCACTGGAGATAATCTTCTCCTCCAAAATATTTGAGTCATTGAGTGTTTACAGCACAGAAAAAGGCACGTCATCCCTGTTGTCCAACGCTGGCCTGAAGCCTTATGTGCTCTGACATTCCAAATATTTATCTGAATGCATGTAGCCGTCCACACGGATATGGACGATCTGATTCCAGACGTTTCATCATCATACAAGGTAACATCTGCAATGAGCCTCCGAGTGAAGCACTGCTGGTTTAGCTGTTTATATGTTTGGGTTTCCTTGGGTTTGTGACGTCATCTCCGGTGGTGACATCATTTCGTATGTTGATGCCTTATCCTGTTTTTTTCTCGGGGTGTGGTAAATGCGATCCAAGTCAATGTGTTCATCGGTAGAGTCTTGGCTGGAATGCCATGCTTCTAAGAAGTCTTATCCATTTCTCTCGTGAATACATAAATAGACAGCGGCCTACACCACCAGTTCTGCAAGTTATACATGGATCAATCGGCTGTGTGTCGGAAACAAAGACAGTGTCGAAGGGATCCACCGAATACATATAGATAGAGTACAAGGTGATATAAATAGAGATCTTCCCAGGTCGTCTGTTCATTTGGATTCAGTGCTTTGACTGCCATGTTAATTGTTCCCACTTGTAATAATCTAAGCAAATACTGACTGCATTTTCGCAACCGAATTATTCTTTGGCCCCGACTGGATCACTTCCCTGCATGTTACAGTCCGACATCCGCAATGTATGTCAGCTGCTATTGCCTGAAGTGTGCTCGGATTAAAACATGATCAGAGGGGAATGCAGGAAAAGGGAGGGACAATAGTGGTTTGCGACAGTTAAGTGTAGACCTCCTGGAGCCGCGCTCACTGTGGGTGCTGAACACAGGTTTTTCTGTTTACCCTGGTACACTGGTCACTCCGCATCAATCACCCACAATGTGCATGCTGAAGTCCGTTTTTCCTGTTTAGGTGGTACACTGATCACTCTGGATCAATCACCCGCAATGACTGCACTATGTGTGTCGTCCATTGAACATCTTACCTCGCTTCAGTGTCTCGAAGGAAGCTTTGCACTTTGAACAAGTTTTACCAAAGTCAGTTTTTCAGATTTAGATTACTTACAGTGTGGAAACAGGCCCTTCGGGCCAACAAGTCCACACTGCCCCGCCGAAGCGCAACCCACCCATACTCCTACTTCTACCCCTTACCTAACACAACGGGCTATTTAGCATGGCCAATTCACCTGACCTGCACATCTTTGTGACTGTGGGAGGAAACCTGAGCACCCGGAGAAAACCCACGCAGACACGGGGAGAATGTGCAAACTCCACACAGTCAGTCGCCTGAGGCGGGAATTGAACCCGGGTCTCTGGCGCTGTGAGGCAGCAGTGCTAACCAATGAGCCACCGTGCCGCCCACAATTAACACAATTAATTACAGAAGCTGGAAGGGTCCATTCAGCCCAAGTCTGTTCTGCGATTCAATAAGCTCATGTCTGGTCTGATAATACTGAAATACACTTTCTTGCCTTTCTTCATAAGCTTTCGTAACCTTTCTGACTAAAACTGTGTTGCTCTCAGCCTTGATTAAACTAAATGAGCCAGACCCGACAGCCCATGCTGTTCAAAATTCCACAATAATGTGAGAATGGCTGAACAATAGAGTGTCTACCTGCCAGATTGGAAAGAACATACAGTCCCACTGGAGTGTTTATCGGGGAAAGAGGGCATGGTGACACTGAAATTGAATAGGTAAAGTTAAAGAAAGGGAATGATGGGAATGATTTCATAATCACACTATTGCTCGACCCTTCTCACATTCCAATTCAGTTAAATTGAACAATTAACACCATGTCTCCTGCAGCAGGCCAAGCCCTCTACTCAACATTGCATAAATAAAGCATCCTCCACACTTTGCATCACACTTCAAATGCCATAAAGCTTCATCTCGACTCAAAGCATGAGCTTGCTTTCTCTCCAAGGATGCTGGCTGATCCGTTGTGATTTCCAGCATTTATTGTTTTCAGTACAGATTGCAGCATTTGCAGTAATCTGCTCCTGAATTCTTTCTCATCTCTGTCTTAAATTTGCGAATGCCATTCTGATTTAAACACTCTGGTACGATGCTGTCCTACAAGGGAACCAACCTTCCTGAATTCAAGATGTTAAATCTTCAACAAACTTGAATGCTTCAATAAGGAGTTGTTTGTTGTAACACTGTGTATGTACAGGGCAAGGCAATGGATATCAGCTTTCCACCCAAATGCTTATATCTCTGATCTGAAACTCTCAACGAATCTGACAGAACTGTTCCCTTTACTGTCTTTAATTACAGGAATTCATGTACTTTTTCACAATTTGTAAAAGAACAGGAGATCCTCGTCAGCATGGACGAGTTGGACTCAAGAGTCTGTTTCCGTGATATACATCTCTATGACTCTATCACTCGGAATCAAATCCAGAACAGAGAGGTGCAAGTGCTGATTCCTAACAACTAGAGAACTGGAGAAGATGCACGCAATGCTTGGAACTTCTTTTCACTGTTTTTGTCTTCTTGTTTAGTTGCTTAGCGATAACGACTCACTGAGTTTTAACAGCAATCAGACAGTCCCTTTGGCTCATTACATAAGTGCCAGTCATCTAATATCACACTTCTAAGCACAGTTTTCAGCCCTTGACATTGTGTGTTCTAACGTTTTAAGTGCTCATCTCAATAGTTATTCCATGACTTGAGGGCTGCAATGGAACAAACCCAGTTCATTTAATCAATGACAGGAAGTATTGCTGCTTGTTGTAACATGAACACTACAAAATCCTCCTTGAAGACAGTTCCGAAAAGCAAATTTTTGTCGGAGCAATTTTCTATTTTCACTCATGATGCCAACAGTTTTGGAGTAAATCGGCCAGGCTACCAAGAATGACTCGCATTTGCATCCCCTGTCTCATCTGTCGTGTAGTGTCTCTCGGAGTAAACCACCACCAGTTGTCTCTCTCTAATAACATTCTAGAATGGCAATGGCGATTTTACCGTTTAATGTGTGGTTCACTCACAGACTTTGTGATATTATAGACCTAGAGTAAACACGGGGCATTTTATTATCTTTTACATGCAATATGTAGGTCAACTATGCTCGTAGGAGATAAATCGAAAGATTTATTGAACGTATAATAACAATTAAATTGAGAATCTACAATGGTAGGCACATAACCAGCATGACGGCTCAGTGATTAGCACGAAATAAAAATCAAAAGAACAGCGAATGCTGTAAATTGTAAATAAAACCAGACCTTGCAGGAAAGGCATAGCAGTTCTGGATGTATCTATGAAGAGAAATAAGGCTAAATGTTTCCGTTTCGCTGAAGTGTGGAAGCACCACCGGATCCAATAAGTATACTCTGACTTTTCTTCATGGTTGCAACCAGACCTCAGTAATCGACGTAGTTCAGCTTCTAGTGCTGTGCTCTGCTAACTCTGAAAGCTTTACATGGCTCTTTGGCCGATTGATACTTTTAATGTAAATCTGAATCAATATCCATCAATTGTTCGGTTTCATCTCCCCTGTCCTTGATGAACTCGCTGTCAAGCGCTATCTTGCGTTATCTCCAAGAATGCATTCATCAGTCTTAGATGTTTTATTATTCAATCCATTGACTCTCTAAATTAGCTTTCCATTTTACAGATAAACAGTTGCGATAGTGTAAGCAATTATTCACCAATTATTGATATAGGGCGTGTAATTTGTGTCCAAATCAATAACAATCAAATTACATCATTATGGTGTTATAAACCAACTTTCCACCCCAGTAAAACAATGATATATTAGGGAGGTTAAAAAATATATTCTGGTCGAATATTTAGTTAGCAAGGAGAATTTGAAAGTGCAAAACTTAGGTCCAGGCAGGGGTAGTTTAGCGAAGAGGTTTCACAATTCGTGGCCTTTATACCTGGAGGTTTAAGGCACCAAATCTGGAACAGTTAAATGCTAGGATATTCAGGAGGTTAGAATTGCATGTAACGCAGATAAATCGAAGGACATTTGTAAAAAAAAATGTTATTGAAATGTGCGCACTGCTGGCTGGTTTAACAATTATTGACCTGGCCTCATTGCCGTTGAGAGGGCTGGAGGCTTGAGGACAATGCAGGTCTGATTCGAGAGCTGACGACCAAGAGCTTTTCATAGAAGGAGGTAAAGTTTAAAATGTATCTGTCCGAATAAGAATTGGTGGGTGAACCAGACTTGATGTGAATACTGACACAAGAGCAGAGGTTTGGATGATCTGTAAGTTTTGAATGAGTGGATAGCCTGTAAGTCCTTCCCTCACAGCATTGTTGGACCTCGTGTGAACAGTTTAAACTGCTGAACGTGAGAATGGACAGTGGTTAAGATATCTTTCCGATACAGGCAATGGAAGGAACAATAAAATATGAAACAGAGCTCATTTAAACTTCTTAATAGAGGAAGGGAAAATAGGAGGTAAATAGGAGGACGGCTCGTAGAATATTAGATTTAGGTCCAGAGGAAACAAAGGAATTCATGAGAGTTTCAGCAACAGATGAGCAGAAACTAGGTGGATTCGGAATGTGTTACTGAGATGGGCAGTCTTGGTGACATGTGATTGAAAACTCATCTCCGGTGAAATATTTCAACATGGTTATGACGCCTTTTGTACACGCTCAGACAGTTGCCGGGGGAAAGGTGGAGCCATGGCGAGGCAGTAGAGTTTGTGTTGGAGTCTGAGGAAAAAACGCCACAGTTTTGCCATTTTTTAATTGTAGGAACTTACTGCTCCACCAGGACTGGATATCAGACAAGTCAGAATGGCGTGTGAACTAGAGAGAAACTTCCAAGCTATGGCGCGGCACGGTGGCTCAGTGGCTCGCACTGATTCCTGATATCACCAGAAGCCTACGTTCAATTACAGCCTTGGGCCACTGTCTGCATGGCGTTTGCAGGTATTCTCCGGGTGCGCCAGTTTGCTCCAACAGTACAGAAATGCGCTGGTGCGGTCGATTGACCATGCTAAATTGCCCCTGGTGATAGTGGCATTAGTCAGAGGCAAATGGGCCTGCGTGCGTTACTCTTTGGAGATTCAGTGTGGTTTTGTTGTGCCAAAGTGATGTTTCCACATTGAAATGAAACGAACTTGATCGAATCAACGTAAGAGTTGATGCTGTTCACATCAAACTACTACCCTACTGTTTCTCGGTGGTGGAGGCTGAGTGTTTGGAAGATGCTGACAACGTTCTGGTCATGTTGTGTGTGTCGATATTCCCTGTCCTTCAGTCGCTACATTTACTAAAATTACAGAGTCTTGTGAGAGATCATCTCTCAGTCTTTTGTTCTTTGGTTTGCCATTAATTTCACAGGATATGAGAAGGGAAAGATTTACAAACTAACCATCACACCATGATATGATCGGTTCGCAATTTTCATTACAAATGAAACGTGATCAGATATTGAATATGGAAGGAAACATCCCATTTACTTTGGAAGAGAAACCGTACCCGTGTTGTGTGTGTGGGCAAAGCTTCAGCCAATCAACAGAGCTGACAAATCACAAATTCAGTTAAACTCAGCAGGTAACTGTGCAAGAGTAGAGATTGTGCGGACGAATTCATTTCCGCATCTGAGCTGGAAACTCAGTTAAGTCATTCACCTGTCCAATGTGTGGAAAGGAATTTACTCAGTCGTCTCACCTGCTGCAACAACAGCTCGTTCACACTGAGGACAGACCATTTAAATACGCAGACTGTGGAACATGCTTTAAAACCTCCAGCGACTTGACGTTCCATCAACATGCTCATTCTAATGAGAGACATTTTATATGTCCAAGCTGTTGAAATTAGCACATGATTTCTGTGGACCTGATGTCCCATCAATGTGCTCATTCAAAAGAGAGATCTTTTTAAAGTCCTGAATGTTGGAAGTATTACAAAATCCGAGGGATCTGATGTCCACTCAATGTGCTCACATTCGTGACATTTTAAATTCCCCACGTTGAGAAATGATACAAATCTTCCAGAACCTGTTCTCCCACTAGTACGTACACTCTGAGAAGGCAGTATTCAGGTGCTCTCTCTGTGTAACTGGGTTCAGGTGATTAGCTGACCTCATGGGGCATCGGCTAGTTCACACTGGAAAGAGGCCTTTCAATTGCTCCCAGAGTGTGACGGGATTCACTTGTTTGTTGAATCTGCAGAGACACCGGCAAGTGTACACTGAGGAGAGGTCTTTTCAATGCCTCGACTGGAGGAAGTGCTGCGTAAGCTGCTGGGTCTGAATTGTAATCAACGTGTGCACGCTGAGAAGAGACTTTCCAAATGCTCAGACGGTGGGAAGTCTGTTAGAGATTCTGTGGAACTGAAGTCGCATCAACGTGTTCACACTGAGGAGAGACTTTCTCAGGTCTCAAACTGTGGGAATCATGATACAACTTCTTCAGGTCTGTTTTATCATCAACGTGTTGACATTGATGAGAAACCTTTCAATTGTCTAATCTGTGCGAAGTGTTATTCAAGTTCTGTGGAACTGATGTCCCACATAAAGTTCACACGTTAAACACAACGTGGCATGTTATTGTGAGGATGTGGTCGCAGTGTACGTGAAGAGTCAGCAGGACTTCAAATCTGTAAGAATTCTTTGAAGAGGTAAAGATCAAGCGAGACAAAGCAGAGCCAGTGGATGTAGCTTGTTTGTATTTCCAAAAGGCATTTGACAAGGTGATTATGAGAAGCTGTTAAATAAAAATGCATTGTGTTAGGGGCAAGTTACTGGCATGGAATGAAAATTGGCTGGCTGGCAGAAAACATGAAGTTGGGATAACGGGGTCTTTTTCAAGATGGCAGGCGGTGACTAGTGGAGTACAACAGATGTTTGTGTTGGGACCATCACTATTCACGCTATGCATGAATTATATAGTCAAAGGAAGAGAGGGCGTCATTATTACATTTTCAGATGACAGAATGGTGGTGGACAGACGGGTCGTATTTAGTAGCAGGAAGGCTGCAGAATGACTTGGACAATCTCAGAGAGCGTATAAAGAAATCGCAGGTGAAAAACTGTATGAAAAAGTGAGGTCATGCATATTGGTGAGGAGAGTAGTGATGTAGTCTATTTTCTGAAAGGGGAAAGCCTTCCGAAATCGGAAGTGCAAAAGCACTTGAGAGATATAGTTCAGTAGTCTCTTAATGTTGATATGGTGTTTATTTGAGAGTTGCTGTGAGATAGTTTTGCTGAATCGCGAGAATCGAAAGAGATTCTACAAGTGTATGACAAACAAGAGAATAATTAGCGCGCTTTAGAGATGAGACAGTTATCTTTGTGTCGAATCTCAGGAGTTGAGTGAGATACTAAATGACTGCCTAGTATCAGTTTTTATAATGTATTTAGAGAACTCAAATTGATATTTTTAAAACGGTTCACATTTCAAAACAGGAAGTGTTGGAGTTCTTAGAAATTAAAAGTTTGGATATTTCTCTGGGATCAGACTTCGTGTATCCCAAACTTTGAGGGAAGCTGTGAGTAAAATGTGTGGCCCCTGGCAGAAATATTTGCATAGTTTATAACTACAGGTGATGATCCGAATGAATGAGGATTACTGAATGTTGTGCATTTGATTAAGAAGTGATGCAAACAGTCACCTGCGAACTATAGAACTATTGGTCTGGCTTTTTTAGTGGGTAGGTTGTGAAACCGATTCTAAAATATAAATTTGTATGTATTTTGAGTTACTGAAAATTTAGGAATATTCAGCATGGTTTTGTGTGAGGACAATGTGTCGCACAGACACGATTGAATTTATGAAAAAATAACTGAAAGGTTCACGAGGGCAGAGCAGAAGACATTGTTTATTAGGACATTGGTAATGCTTTAACCAGGTTCCAAATGGTCGAATAATTCTTAAAGTTAGGTCACATGGGAATCAGGGTGAGCTTTCCAATTGGATATAAAATTGGTCGAAGAGTATGAGACAGAGACTGAATGCGATGGTTGCTTTTTTATCAGAATGGAGGACTGTTAGCAACTGTCTTCCACAGGGACTGGTGCTAGGTGCACTGCTGATTGCCATTTTTGTATAAATTACTGAGATGAAAATATAGAAGGCATGGTAAGTAAGTTTGTAGATTTCAGCAACATTGGTGCAGAGTGGACTGTGAACAATGTGACCTGAGATTACGAAGCGATCTTGATCAATATGTGAATCGATTAAGGATTGGTAGACTGTGTTTAATTATGATACATCCGACGGCCAGTACTTAGACAATTAATAATATGCCATTGGCTGAACTTGTAGAAAAAAGAGACCGAAGAGTTCAGGGACATTATTATTGAAATTTGCGTGACATGTAGATCGCTTGGTAAAGGAGATTTTTAGGATGCTCAGTCCCTTGTGTAAAGGATTTGGGACGTCATCTTGTGGTTGTACAGGACGTTGGGTGAGGCATTGGCTGAAGTACAGTGGCCAGTCTTGCTTTCGGAGGGATATTATTAAGCTGTGGTAGGTGCAGTACGGACATCTTCTAGGTGAAAGTGAGGACTGCAGATGCTGGAGAACAGAGCTGAAAATGTGTTGCTGGAAATGCTCAGCAGGTCAGGCATAAGCCCTTCCTGAAGAAGGGCTTATGCCCGAAACGTCGATTCTCCTGTTCCCTGGATGCTGCCTGACCTGCTGCGCTTTTCCAGCAACACATTTTCAGGTCAGGCAGCATCCAAGGAGCAGGATAATCGAAGTTTCAGGCATGAAACTTCAGGAAACTTCTTGAAGAAGGGCTCATGCCCGAAACGTCGATTCTCCTGCTCCTTGGATGCTGCCTGACCTGCTGCGCTTTTTCAGCAACACATTTTCAGCAGTAAGGACATGTCAAGCTTTTGTTGCGAATGGATTTTTTTTTATTTGAAGGAGAAGCTGGAAAGGCTGGGACTCTTTTCCAGTGGAGTGAAGGAGATTGAGCGGTGACCTTATAGCTGTTTATAAAGTCTTTAAGTTTATAGATAAGGTGAATGGCAAGTTCGTTATACCTTGTTTGAGGGATTTAAAATTCGTGAACAGATTTTTAAGTTAAAAAGACGAAGATTTAAAAAGGCATGTGAGATTTAAAAAGAGACTATTTTATAAAGTGAGTCTTCCGTGCATGGAATTAACTACCTAATGAAGTGGTTGGTATGACTGCGGTTACAACATTTGGAAGTGAGTTGAGTAATAGAAACATCATTCGAATGACCTTTATTGAAGTACATGAAGAAGATATTTTGTTGTGATATGGGCAAAGATAAGACAAATGGGACTATTTCAGTCTGAGATACTCGTTGCCATAGTCTGGTTGGGCAGACGGGTCTGTTTCCATGCTGTATGACTATAAAGCTCTATCTGTGTCTGCCTGCAAAGAAACAGGTTATTTGGAGAGTCTGCATACCAGCGCAGAAAATTGGAATTGACAAAATTGGCCGAATTACTTCTCTATGTGCCATAATGAATTGAAGCCTGGTTTCTTAAGGCTACTATTCGCCACAGTGTGTGTCAGTGACTGGGATTGATGGGAATGTGCCCCCGTGGACATCTCTGTCTCTGGGCTGGCTGTTAGTATGAAATATGCTGAGAGAATAGAGCAGTGAGTACAGGGATAGAGCTGAGGAGGATTGGGGGTCATAGGTTGAAAATTGATTTTGTTCTTCTCCCACCACCCCACGACAAAACACAGCTCATTGTTTCTCTCATTGCTCCTCTTCTGAAAACACTTCCTTCATTCTATCCCAACCAGCCTTCCCTCAGAAAATTTCCAAAGATGATTTCTTATTTCATACATACTATGTTCTCTTTTTTCTCCGAAAATTCAACAATATGAGAACTGAAACGAAAATAAGAGACAAACCAATCATAACCAGGAAGAATAGGGCCCCTCAAAGATCAGCAGGGTGGTCTTTGTGTGGAGCCACAGAAAATGGGGAAGATACTAAATGAATATTTTGCATCAGTATTTACTGTGGAAAAAGATATGGAAGATATAGACTGCAGGGAAATGGATGGTGACACCTTGCAAAATGTACAGATTACAGAGGAGGAAGTGCTGGGGGATGTCTTGAAACGGTTAAAAGTGGATAGATACGCAGGATCTGATCAGGTGTACCTGAGAACTCTGTGGGAAGCGAGAGAAGTGATTGCTGGTCCTCTTGCTAAGATATTTATATAATCGATAGCCATAGCTGAGGTGCCAGAACACTGGAGGTTGGCAAAACTGGTGCCACTGTTTATGAAAGGCGGTAAAGACAAGCCATGAAACTATCGACTGGTGAGCCTGACCTCGGTGGTGGGAAAGTTGTTGGAGGGAGTCCTGAGGGACAGGATGTACATTTATTTGAAAAGGCAAGGACTGATTCGGGATAGTCAACATTGCTTTGTGCATGGGAAATCATGTCTCACAAACTTGATTGAGTTTTTTGAAGAAGTAACAAAGAAGATCGATGAGGTCAGAAGAGTAGATGTGATGCTGCCTGAATTGCTGTGCTTTTCCAGCACCACTGATCCAGAATCTGGTTTCCAGCATCTGCAGTCATTGTTTTTACCTCGTTGATTTTAACCCTACTGCGAATCCTCTTGCAAGGATACCTGCCTCGAAGAAGTTTTCCTCCTCTCTCTACAAGAATCTCAGGAAGTCTATCTCCCACTGCAACTCCCAGGTCATTTCCTCTGCCCTGAAGCTCCTCCCCCACTGACCTATTGTACTCATTGCTACTCTATTCCCACCCCCACCCTCCTCTAGCTTATCTCTCCACGCTTCAGGCTCTCTGCCTTTATTCCTGATGAAGGGCTTTTGCCCGAAACGTCAATTTCGAAGCTTTTCGGATGCTGCCTGAATTGCTGTGCTCTTCCAGCACCACTGATCCAGTGATCTATATGAACTTCAGTAAGGGGTGTGACAAGGTTCCCCATGGGAGACTGATTAGCAAGGTTAGGTCTCATGGAATACAGGGTGAACTAGCCATTTGGACACAGAACTGGCTCAAAGGTAGAAGACAGAGGGTGGTTTTGGAGAGTTGTTTTTCAGACTGGAGGCCTGTGACTAGTGGCGTGGCACAAGGATCCTTGCTGGATCCTCTACTTTTTGTCATTTACGTAAATGATTTGGATGCGAGCATAAGAGGTACAGTTAGTAAGTTTGTAGATGACATCAAAAGTGGAGGTGTAGTGAACCGCGAAGAGGGTTACTTCATATTACAACAGGATCTGGACCAGGTGAGCCAAGGGGCTGAGGAGTGGCAGATGGAGTTTAATTTAGATAAATGCGAGGTGCTGCATTTTGGGAAAGCAAATCTTAGCAGGACTTATAAAAATAATGGTCAGGTCCTAGGGAGTGTTGCTGAACAAAGAGACCTTGGAGTACAGGTTCATAGCTCCTTGAAATGCAGTCGCAGAAAGATTGTATAGTGAAGAAGGTGTTTGGTATGCTTTCCTTTATTGGTCAGTGTATTGAGTACAGGAGTTGGGAGGTCATGTTGCGGCTGTACAGGACATTGGTTAGGCTACTGTTGGAATATTGCGTGCAATTCTGGTCTCCTTCCAATCGGAAAGATGTTGTGAAGCATGAAGGGGTTCAGAAAAGATTTACAAGGGATGTTGCCAGGGTTGGAAAATCTGAGCTACAGGGAGAGGCTGAACAGGCTAGGGCTGTTTACCCTGGAGTTTCGGAGGCTGAGGGGTGACCTTATAGAGGTTTACAAAATTATGAGGGGCATGGATACGATCAATAGACAAATTCTTTTCCCTGGGGTCAGGGAGTCCATAACTAGACGGCATAGGTTTAGGGTGAGAGGGAAAAATATAAAAGAGACCTAAGGGGCAACTTTTTTACGCAGAGGGTGGTAAATGTATGGAATGAGCTGCCAGAGGATGTGGTGGAGGCTGGTACAATTGCAACGTTTAGGAGGCATTTGGATAGGTATATGAATAGGAAGGGTTTGGAGGGATATGGGCCGGGTGCTGGCAGGTGGGACTAGATTGGTTTGGGATATCTGCTTAGCATGGACGGGTTGGATGGAAGGGTCTGTTTCTATGCTGTACATCTCTTTGACTCTCTGGCTGTATGACCACCATGAAGTGTTCCAATCCGGTTGGTGAAGCTCATCACAGATTTCCATTCAGTAAAGTGTCATAGAATTTTAATGCAAAGTGGATAAGGTCGTGCTGATAACTGTGTCAGTTACAAACAATGCTTTTGTATATCATCTTGAAAAGAATACAAACATAGAACATTGAAACAGTAGGAGGTTGTTGTTGTGTTCGCTGCTGCTCCAATGTTCACTGTGATCAAGGCTGGTAATTATATTCAGTAGCCTGTTTTTATCCAACACCTGTAAAGTTTGATCCGTTTAGACCCGTAACTATATGTTCTTCTTGGAAGCATTCCCTGGTTTGATTTTAACACATTTCTGTGGCAGAAAATTCCACAGGGTCACCCTTCTCAGAGTCTTATATCGCCTTCCCTTCATCATTCAACGGTGAAACCCACACCTCTGGGTATGGACTCCCTAGTCATGAGGGGTTCCTTCCAACATTTACCATGTTATTTCTGATACAATTGTTATATTTTCTGTGACATTGTACTTCATTCTCCTAAAAATCAGTGGAGTTGATGCGAACCAATCCACACTTATCCCAACGGTCAGTCATACCTTCTGAACAATCATTCTGTTAAAACGTTATTGTGCAGTCTCCATAAGCCAAACCTGCAAATAACATTCCACGAATGGTCTCACAAAGCGACTGTACAATTCCAACCAGACAACGATATTCCTGTACTCAAATCCTTTTGTTGCAAAGCCCAAAATACCATTTGCCTCCTTCACCTCCTGCTGCAACTGCATGCTTACTTTCAGTGACTTGCGTACACAGGCACCAGGAGTAGTTTCTCATTTCACTTTCGTAAATCCATGCTGACTGACTCTGTCCAATCCTGTCACTGTTTTCCAGTGTTAGGCTAACTGGTCTATAATTCCACGTTTCATATCTAGTTCTTTAAAAATGTGTAACCACATTAGCTATCTTCTAATCTACATAAAATTGTTGCAGTCTACAGAATCTTGAATCTTCAAATTACTGTCTTCAGGTTCAAGCTCCTTGTTTAAGATTAGATCCATTATCTCTTGGGTCTCGTTGTTTAGTACTCTTGGGTGGAGAATACCATCTGTTGTTATGTGTTTGCTTTTAATCATATAAATTTCCACAACACAATGCCCAAACATACACTGTTGTTTTTCAGTTCTCCCTCTCATGTGTTCCTCAGCAATTTAGGGATATTATTTTTCATCCTTTGTGATGAGAGAATCAAAATACAGTACAGAGATAAGTGATTTGCCATCTCTTGATCCCACATTATATCTTCCTCTATTTCTTATTATAATGGATTTGTTTCCATTAATCTTTTTTTTCTCTTCATCTACCTTCTGGAGATTTTACAATTACCTTGTATTTCACAAGCTTCCTCATGTACTTTATTTTCCATATTAATCAATCCTTAATCGTGCTGAAATCTAAAATGTTCTTGATCTTCAGGTCTGATGTTCTTTTTAGACTATTTGTCTACCTCTCCCTTGGATCAAGTGCTATCCCTATTGTCTCTTCTTAGATATGGTACATTTACCTATCCAGTTTTATTTTGTGACAGATAGGAACGATGATTGCAATTCCTCCAAGGGCTGTACATATGTTTCTCACGTGGTTAGGATTTGTTCCCCAATTGATTGCAACCTGCTCGCTCATTATACCGCCGTGATATCCTCTATTCAGATTTCATCCCCTATTCTCAGAATAAACTTTACCACTCTCCGTCTTAATGAAGAGTTCTATCATTGAATTCGTCAATCTCCCACAAGAGCACTCGCACAGATAGTTTACCAATCATTCACCTTTCAGTACACAAATAAAATTATGAAATTAAATTTGCTGTATCCCCAGAAGCCATCGGGCAGCTGTCTCTCTTAAGAGAGAGAGAGAAGCGACCGAGGGTGCTTTACCCTGTAAGCGCCTGTGCCTCAGGCAAGGGACAAGGTTAAGAAGGTGAAACCTTCGGGGCGACTTTAGCTGTTACAGGCATTGAACACATGCTGTTGATGTTACTCCGAATCACAAAACATCCATCCACCGAACTAAGCTATCCCACTTACAGACGTTATATTGTTCTCAATCGAAGGTGGTCTGTTTCCATATGGATCCTCAATGTATCAAATCAGAAAATAATCTCATATACGCCAGGAATGTCCCCTCCATGGTATTGTAACTGATTTGATTTTCTCAATCGATGAGCAGATTGAAATCACCCATAATAACCAAAAGACCACAAGATTACGATGCAGTCTTAGCCTATTTGGCCCATCCAGTCAGCTCTGCAATTTAATCATGGCTGATATGTTTCTCAACACCACTCTCCTTCCTTCTCCCAAAACTGTTGATTCACCTTACCAATCAGGAACCTATTAATTTCAGTCATACATAAACTCAATGATTTGTCTATGGCAAAGTGCTCCACAAAATCACCACGGTGTGACTGAAGAAATTCCTTGTCATCCCAGTTCTACATTGTCATCACACCATTGTGTGGCTGTGTCCTGGGGATTTGGTCTCTTCTACTAAATTGAAACATTTTCGCCATGTCCATCTCGGTTTCAATCGCAGACAGAATCACACAGTATTCATTCAGAACCTGCGGTTCAACTACTCCATGGTGAACATGTTCTAAAACTAAAGTAGTCACATCTGCCGACACTTGACCCAAATCTCTCTGAACATTTCTTATGAATGTACTTGTTCAAATGTCTTTTAAACTGTGAAACTGTTCCTGAATCCATGATGTCCCCTGGTTGCTGATCCCACACAGTTTTATCACTGTGTGTAAAAGCAGTTATCTCTCATCTTTTTTCAGTGTTTCTCCTCTCACCTTACATTCCCCACCCTAGGAAAAATACACTTGCCGTTAGCCTTATCCATACCCACTCAATGACAGGACAATAGAGTTAATGGTAGTGTTACTCACTAACATTGAACCGAGGTAACTCTCTTTACCTAAGATGGTGCCGTAAGCAGTGACTTGTAAATATTTCTCTGTACTCATGTGAGTACGTGTGACAAGAAAACTAATTTATTCAATTAGAATTATACCCCCGGGTCTTGAACATCCCCTCCTATGGAAAAGTCGCCTGCTGTTTCCCCTACCCATTGTCATAAGGAATGTATGAACCTCAGGTCAAACTCAATCTTCCCTAGTCCTGTGAAAGAAGTGCCTTCCTATCCAACCTCTCCTCATATCGTACTCCTGCCCTTCTCAGCAACACCCTGGTGAATATTTGCTGAACCCTCTCCAGGTTAATATCCTTCCTATAACAGGACAACGAGGACGGGACACGATATTCCAGAAGTTGCCTCACCAACATCCTATACAACCCCAACATCGCGGTCCAACACCTGTGCACAACCGTATGAGCAATGTAGGTAAGTGTGCCAAATGCCTTAACCAACCTGTCTACTTGTCAGAAATTTCTTCGAATTATGTCACTGAAACCGAAGCGTCTCTGTTCGGCAGCACTACACAATGTCCTAGTTTTAATTGTATTGTTCCTGTCCCTCCTTGTTTGTTTCCCCAAAATAGAATGCCTCATATTTATCCAAATTAAATTCCATATGCCACTCCACTGTCCTTAAAACCAGTTATTGTGTCATAGAGTCATGGAGTTGTAACATACGTGAACAGGTATTTTGATCCAACTGATCCATACTGAACAGAATTACCTGTGAACACTCTATTCCAATTAAAGTTTGGAAGTACTTGCCTAACACCGTTCAAGTCTTCCTTTCTTCAGTTAAAAAGTTTACTTTTATGTAAGTCTTATCTTTTTCCATAAATGTTTTGAAACTAATACATTTATCATAACGAGAGCCAACGTGTTCCGGTGCTTTCACGTCAGTCACTTTCTCTGCTTTATTCCCCCAAAAGTAAAATTTTGCTCCTTCTCCAGTAGGTGCATTTACATAGATTCATAGAGCATACAAACATATAATTCAGTCCCACCTGCCTGCTCCTCATATCTCTGCAAACATTTCCTGTTCATGCATTTATCTAAATGTTTTTAGAAGTTACAATTGTGCCTACATTCGCTACTTCCTCAGGAAGTTCATTCTACATGCTAAAACCCTTTGTGTAACCAATTCGCCACTCATGAAGATTTTCAAGTCTTTCTCCTCTCACCTTTAAAAATATGCCCCTACACTTGAAATCCCCATCTTTGGGAAAAGGCAACGACCATTAAGTTAATCTGTACATCTCATTGTTTCAAAAACTTTGTGTAAAAAGTACGAGTGAAACTGTCTTTGTTTTAAAAATTCGAAACTTTCAAATATAGCAACTCCCTGGTAAATCTATCTGAACCCTCTCCAGTTAATAATAACTTGCTTTCACTGTACACCAGAAGAGGCCTCAACAATGTCCTGTACAACCTCATCATGCCGTCCCACTCCGATGCACAACTGATAGAGCAATGAAGGCAAGTGTGACAAACCCCTTTTCAACCAAACTGTGTGTGTGTGACGCAAACGTCAAAGAGTTATGTACCTGTAACTCTTGGGCTCTCTATTCTACAACACTACACAAAGTATACCATTAACTGTGTAATTGCTAGCCTTGTTTGTTTATTTACCAACTTGCAATGCCTCGCATTTATTCAGATTGAAGTCAATCTGCCATTTCTCGGACCATAAACCGCTTTTGTCAAGATCCATTTGTAATTGTAGATAATCTTTCTCATTGTTTGTGGAATCACAGGCCGAAGAAGTGCTGGATGGAGGCAGAATCACAAATTTCTTCACTAGCTGTGCCAGCAATTTTGGTGTTATCCATAAACTTACTAAATATGTTTTGCATAATACCTTCCAAACTATTAACATAATAAAGACAAAGAGGACCCAGAACTGACCCCGGTTGAACAACCCTGGTCGCAAGCCTCGAGTCTGAAACGAAATTTTGAACACATTTAACGAATTATTCACTGTTCAAGTCTTTAGCACAATGGTAGACTGACAATGTGAAGAAAGTTAAAATCACCCACATTAACAACCTTGCTTTTCTCATACAAATATTTGAATCTGTCGAAATTTCTCAGTTTTTCACTGACTATTGGCAGCCTACATTGCAATCCCATCAATAAGATTATTCCTTTCATATTTCTCATTTAAAATCATATATTTTCACTGGCTGGTTTTCTTTTTAGAAATACCTTCTGCAGTTACAGCAGTAATGTTTTCATCCTCCTCTTTTGCCTCCGTTTCTATCCTTTCTATATCCCCTCCCTGATTCTTCTGAACTGCATCGAATTCAGACGCAGAGTCCACAACTGCTATTTGTATGACACGCCCTGGAATCATTCTTGCAAACCGACTCGAAACCTCCAACGTGCCAAGTAAAACTGCATGTTTTCCTTCAATCGAATTCCTAAACTTGGACCCACAAAGTCCCATTGCTCTTGAGATTTCTGCAGCCGTTCTCAATCCAGATCATGGTCTCACCCGCAGTTTCTCTCTCTCTCTGACATCCTGCCTCCTTCTCGCTCTACCCCCCTCGCACTCTATCCCTCTACCCCCTCACACGTTTGCTCTCCTTTCCCTCTCTCAATCTCTCTTCCAACCAACTCTCTCTCTCACCTCACATCCTCTATTCGTCCAAATCGCTCTTCTCTCCCTACTCTCCGCCCACTTTCTCTCCACGCGCCTCTCACTCTTTCTCCCTCTCATTCCCCTCCTATTCTCTCTCCCAATCCCATTCTTCTCTCTAATCCATCCTAATCTCTCTCTTCAACCTACTTCTACTCTCTCCTTTTGCCACCTCCTTCCCTCTCCCACTTTCTCTCTCTCTCTCTCTGTCTGTCTCTCACTACCCCCCTCGCACTCTCTGCAACTCACCATCTCCAACACACTCTCTCGCTGACTCCCCCACCTTCTCTCCTTCTGTCTATACACCCCTCCGCCTCTCTCCCCGTCTCCATTCCCAAACACTCTCTCGGCCGCCTCCACCTCTCTCATTAACCCCACCCACTCAATCTCCCTCTTTCATTAACCACTCTCACTCACTCTCTATCCCGTCCCACCCTCTCTTTCACTCTACTGCCCTCCCACTCTCTTTACCTTTCTCCCACACACACTCACTCTTTGCCAGCATCGAATTCTCACTCTCTCTACCTCCCTCCCACTCTCTACCTCACGCACTCCCAATCTCTCTCTCTCTCCCTACCAACCCCTGCGCTCTCGCCCTTTCATTCCTTCTTATTCCCTTCCAATTCTCTGTCTGCCCCACTCCTACTCACTCTCTATATACACCCCATACTCTCTCACTTGTCTCCTTCCACTCTTTTTCTAAATGCGTTCCTCTCTCTCTGTCATTCTGTGGCCTTAACCCCATTCTCTCTTTCACTGTCTGTGTGCGTCCGTCTCTCAGTTTGTATCTCTGTCTGTCACTCTCTCCATCCACCCTTTTCCCACTCTTACTCCCTCTGTACCCACTCCCACTCTGTAACTCTTTCTGTCCCGTTGCCCACTCTCTGTTTAACCCACTTCCAATCACTTTCGCCCTTACCCCTTCCACACTCTATCTACTCCACTCCCAATGTCTATCTACACCACACCGACTTTCAATCTCGCTCTCTCTAACAGCTTCCTTCTTTCGCTTTTCTACTGCCTCCCCTTTCTCTTTCTCTCTCTGTCCCACTTCAACTCTGTCTCTATCCCACAACTGTCTCTCACTACTTCCTTCCAGTCTCTTTCTGTCTCTGAATCCTTGACACTCGCTCTGTCTTCCAATTCCCATTCCCTTTCCCTCTGAACACTCCCTCTTTCCCCTTCTCCTTAACACTCTTTCTGTAAAACCCCTTACCTTCTTTCTCCCTGCCTCCTCGCCCACACAATCACGCTGTCCACCTCCTGCAACTCTCTCCCAAACCCTTTCTCCTCCCACTCTCTATCGCTATAGTCCTCACAAACTGTCTTGCTCCATGTCCCACTCTCTTTTTAAACCCCACGCTCTCACACTCCCCTCCCACTCTCTCCCTTTCTCTAAACCTCACGCACACTCCCCCTACCCCATCCTACACTTTCTGTCCAAATACCTCTCATTGTCTCTCTCTAATCGCCTAATATTCTCACAGTCGCTTCCGCCCTCCCACTTTGCCTCTGTCTCTGTCTATCTGTCTGTCTGTCACTCTAATCGCCTTCCACTCTCTAAATCTATCCCAGTTCCACTGCCTTTGTCTCGATCTGTCTTTTCTCTGTCAGTCACTCTCTTGCTCCCTGTTCCCACGCTTGCTCGTCCCCCCACTCTGTCTCTCACCCTCTCCTAACCTCTCTCTCTTCCTCACCACTCTCTCACTCACCCCTCCCTCATATTCTCTCTCCACTCCACTATCACTAACTCTCTCTCCCTATCCCCTGCCTCTCTCTCAAAAACCTCTACCACTCTCTGTCTCTACACCGTCCAACTTTCTCTCCACTCCGTCCCACTGTCTCTATCTGTACCCGTCCCTCTCACTGTTACACATCCCAGTCTCACTCTACCATCAATTGTACTCGTTCTCCCTTTATTGCACTCTACCCTGTCTCACTCTCTCTCCCTCTACTACTCTCTCACTATTCTCCACACAATCTCACTCTTTCTAAACCCTGCCCTCTGTCTGTACCCCGCCCCTCTCTCTCATGTGTCTCTCTCACTACTCCCTCCCACTTTCTCTTCTCTATGTACTCCCCGCCCATTCTCTCTCTGCGCCCTTCCCACTCTCTCCCTCTCTCTAAACCTCATGCACACTCTCCCTATCCCATCCTACACTCTCTATCCAAATACCTCCCTTTGTCTCTCTCTAATCCCCTCCTATTCTCACAGTCGCTTCCGCCCTCCCACTTTCTCTCTCTGTCTATCTCTGTCTGTCACTCTCTCTACGCTTCTGCCACTCTCTGTCTCTAAGTCCCTCCCCTCTCTCTCTAACCCCTTCCCATTGTCTCTCTCCCTCTCTCTCTCTGTACACCCATGCGTCTCTCTCTCCCTCTCTCTCCAATCCTCAACTAATCTTTCGCCCACCTCCCCTTTCATCAAACTCATCACACTCTCACTTCCAATCTTTCTCGAACCACCCCTATTCTTTCTATCTACGTCCTCCCATTCTCTCTCTCCATCTGTCTACCACCTTTCCAATATATCTCTCTCCCGCCTCATGCACACTCTCTCTTTCCTCATTCTATTCTGTCTCTATAATCTTCTCCCATTCTCTCTCTCTACCCCCTCCAACAACGTTACTGTCTTCTCAAGCCCCTTATCAGTCATTCCACCCTGACCATTTCTCTGTCCCGCCTCCCTGTGTCTCTGTCTAACACCCTTCCACTTTCTTTTTCACTGTCCCTCTCTCTCCTCCCGCAATCACACTCTCTCACGCGTTTTCATTGTGTCTCTCTAAACTCCCCACTCTTCCTCTGTCTCATTCTCCAACCCATTCTACTTTACATATCTACCCCACTCGCAATCTTCCCTCTATCAATACTGGCCTTCCACTGTCTCATGCCCTCTTGTTCTCACTCACACCCTCCCACTCTCCCTCTATAAGCTGCAACTCTCTCTCTCTACCCCGCCACTTTGTCTACTCTCTTTCTCTATTCAACTCCGTCTCGCATTAACATCCTCCTATCCTCTTATTCTTCTCACCCCCCTTCACCCTCTCCATCCTCTTCCCACTCTCTGTCCCTGTCTGTCTCTCTCCACATTCTTCCCACTCTCTCCTGTTTTCTATCTATCTATCTATCTGTCTGTCTGTCTGTACCTCTTTCTACATTCCTCCCATTCTCTCCCTCTACACCCCCTCTTTGTCTCGCTCTCTCTACCCTCTACCACTCTCTAATTCCCACACATTCCCTCTCTCACTACACCCTTTCCACTCTCTCCCTGCGCCACTCCTATTCTCAGTCTCTCTCTACCCACTTTCCACTCCCTATCCATTGCTCTGTCCATACCTCCACTCTCTCTCTGTCTACATTAGTTTCCTCACTCTGTCTTCGTCCCCACCACTCTCATTCTCACTCTTCGTCTCACTACCCTCTTCCAATTCTCTCACTTTTTCTTTATACCCCTCTCCCTCTGTCAGTCTACAATCCCGACTCTCTCTACCCCACTCCGATTCTCTCTCTCCCTCTCTCGAACAGCTTCCCACTCCATCTCTCTTATCCGCTTCCACTTTCTCTCTCCTTAACCCTCCTACTCTGTCTCTACACCACTCACACTCTCTATCTACTCCACTGCTGTAATTCTCTCTCTGTCGCCTTCCCACTTTCTCTCTCTTTCAACTGCCTGCACCTCTTTCCCTCACTCTACCCCACTTCACCTCTCTCTCCTTATCATACAACTGTCTCTCACTGGCTCTTCCACCCTCTGTCTTACCCTCTCCCTCTCTCTTTACAACACCGATACTTTACCTAATTGTGACCACTCCCATTCCCCGCTCTTTCTCTTTCTCTCTCTCCCCGTCTTGCTCTCTCTTCCCCCGCCCACACTCTTTGTTTCTGGATGTACGTCTCTCCCCGTAACTGTCTTTCAGTCTCTCGCTACACACTCCCACTTTCTGAATCTCTCTCTCACCTCCCCCTCTCTCTCGATCAATAATCCCCTCCCACTAACCCTTTCCCTGCCCTCTACACTTTCTCCCTCTGACTCCTCCCATTCTCTCTGTCGTTCGCTCTCCCTCTTTCTCCAACAATCAACCACTTATTCTCCTGATCCCCTCACTCTATCATTAACCCCCTCACACTCCATCTCTCTCCCTTTCTCTCACCATTCCCACTCTCTCTCAACGCCCTCGCACACTCTCTACCCCTATCTCTCTACCACCTTCTCAACCTCCTCTCTACTCCCTCACACACTTTCTTTCCTCCTTCCGCTGTCGCTCTCTCTAGACTCCTCCCATTCTCTCTGCATGTGTACCCCGTCCTACACTCTGATTCTCTGTGCAATCCCCTTCTCAGTCTCCCCACTCCAAACCTTTATTTATTTCTACAGCCTTCGTGTCTCTCTCTCTCTATCTAACACCCTCCCTCTCCCCTTCTCTCTCCCTCTCCACACTCCAACCACACTCTCTACCCCACGCTTAATCTCTCTCTCAATGCTGGCTTTCCACTCCGTCCCGCGCTCTCTGTCTCCTACAATCATTTTACCCCACCCACTCTCTCTCTATCGTTCACAAGTCTCTCTCTCTACACCCCCCATAATCTCTCTCTACCCCCTTTCCCCATTCCACACTCTCTGTCACGAACCACTTACTGCTGTCGCTCTCTCTGTAAAGGTGTTCTGCCCTCTCATTCTTCCCCGTCTCTCTCTTCTTCTGCCTCCCACTGTCTGTCTCTCTGTATGCCCCTCTCCCACTCCATATTCCTTGTACTCTCTCTTCTCTCTCTCTGTCTCTGTCCGCATTCCTCCCATGCTCTGTCTCTAATCCATCCCACTCTGGGTCTCCGTCTCTCTCCCTTCTCGCAATGTACCTCATCCCCACACACTCATCCTCTCGCCACCCCCATTCCAATCTCTCTCTAACGAATTCCAAACTCTGTCTCTATCTCTCAATCCTCTTTCCACTCCGTACCTGTCTCTTTCTACAGAACTCCCTCTCTATCCATCTACAGTCCCTCCCAAACTCTCTCTGCGCCCCTGCCAATCTCTCGGTACCCCAATCACTATCTACACAAATCCCAATCTCTCTCCCTCTCTCTACCCCTGTCCAATTCTCTCGCTCTCTCATTCTACAAATCTTCACACTTTCTAGCCCACAACGACTCTCACTCTCCCTCTCTCTGACACGTTCCCACACCATCTCTCTGACGCATTCTCACTCTGTGTTTACTCCACTCCCATTCTCACTTTCCCTCCATTCCACACTGTCTCTCTTCCCGCTTCCACTCTCTGTCAATACTCCTTCCTCTTCTTCTCTCTGTCAGTCTCTCTCTTTGCCTTTTTCTCTATTACCCTCCCTCTGCACAAAACCCAATTTCTCACTTCCTCTCTCTCACCATTTGCCATTCTTTCCCTGTCTCTCTACCACCCTCCCACTCTCTGTCTCTGGACACACCCACTCTGTCGACTCCACTCGCACTCTTCCTCTCCCATGGTCTGCCACTTTTCTCTCTCCTCCCCGCTCCCACACTGCCTGTCCCTAAACGACTTCCAATCTCTCTCTGGTTCTCTCATTCTGTAACTCCCAACAACTCTCTATGATTCTCTTCCCTGTGCCAATCTGTCGCTCTCTCACCCAGATTAAATCTCATCTTACACCTCTCACCTCTTCTCTCCATATATTTCCCACTCTTTCCCCGTCCATCTTCTTTCTCTAACCCACTCCCACTTTCTCTCTAAATATCCCTCTCCCACACTCTCTTCCGCCTCATCTTCTCTCTCTTTCTCCAGTCTCCACTCTCTCGAAGCCCTCCCACTCTCTGTCTCTTTGTACCGTCTCGCATTCTCTCTCTCAAACCCGTCCCACAAATACTCTGACCACCCCGTCCCACGCTTCCTCTCTCTAGCCCCCAACTCTCTGTACCCTACTCCCAAAATCTCTTTCCCTGTTTCTGCACCCTGCCCACCCTCTCTGTCTGCCGCTATATATGCAACTCCCACACTCTCTCGCCACCCTCTCGCACACACACTCTCTCTCTACTCCTCTCCCACGCTTGTGCTACTCCACTCCTGATCTATCTCTCACTCACTCTCTATCCCTTCCCGCTCTCTGCATATCTCTCTCTATTTCCCCAATCTCTCTCTACTCCACTACCAGTTTCTCTCTTTCTGTCTACCACCCTCTCCCTCTCTCACACCAAGTTTCTCTCTCTCCCTACTATCTTCCCATTATCTCTCTCGAAATCCTCCCACACTTCCTCTATAAAACCTGTCCCACTCTCCCTCTCTCTCTCGATAACACCGACCACTTTCTCTCTTCCACCCAGTGTCTCCCTCTCTAACCGCTTCCTACACACTCTCTCTGTCGCTGTCTCTGTCTCTGTCTTTCTCTGTCTGTCTGGATGTCTGTCACTCTCTCTTCCCTCTACCCACTTCCTCTCTCTAAACCCCTCCCAATTCCTCTCTCTAACCCTCTCCGACTTCCTGTCTCCCTGACTCTGTACAAGCCTTCGTCTCCCTTGCCATCTCTTACTCCACTACCCCTTCTCTGTTTCTTTTGCATCCCTCTCTCTTTCTCTAACTTCTGTCACCCTGTCCAGATATGTATTGCCACTCCACCGCCACCTTCGCTCTGTACTCCTCTCCTTCTCTCTCACACTTGCATGCCACACTCTCTATCCCAATCCCACTCTCTCTACCCCCGTCCCACTCTGTTTGTCTGTCTGTCTCTGTACCTACTCCCACTTTCTCCCTCTCTAAACCCTTCTCTCTATCTCTGTCTCTACTGCCCCGCCACTCTCGTGCTCTCAATCTTACTCCCACTCTCACTCTCGAACACTCTCCCATTCTCTCCCTCACTCAGACACTCTCTCTACAACACTAACACTCTCTCTATCCCCTCTCTCTCTCTCTACCGTCTCCCACTTTCTTTCTATCTCAGTCCTTGTTTCTCATTTCCTTTCTTCAACTCTCTCCCTCTCATGGTCTTTCGATACACCACTCTTTCTGCACACTTCCCACTTTCTCCTCGAT
Source organism: Chiloscyllium plagiosum (assembly GCF_037043375.1). Classification (NCBI taxonomy): domain Eukaryota; kingdom Metazoa; phylum Chordata; class Chondrichthyes; order Orectolobiformes; family Hemiscylliidae; genus Chiloscyllium; species Chiloscyllium plagiosum. The sequence continues at coordinate 20,804,700 of NW_028270188.1, forward strand.
GTCTCTGTCTCCCTCTCACTCTCTCTGCCTTCCTTCCATTATCACTCTCTCTCCACCCCCAAACATTCTTTCACTCTCTCCCTTCCCCATTCCACTATCTCTTTGCCCCCAACTATTCTTCCTCTCTCTGCACCCTTCCAAATCTCTATCTTTACACTGTCCCAATGTCTCTCTCTCAACCTGCAGCACTCTTTCAAACACCCCACGCCTTCTCCCGCCTCCCTCTCTCTCTTTCCCGCACCATTCCCACACTCATCCACTCGACCGACCGACCTCCCACTCTCTCGCTCTCGACATTGACCTGCTAATATCTCTGTCTATATATCTCTCTGCCACGCTCCCATCCTCTCTCTCTCTATGCCCCTTCTACGCTTCCCTCTACGCGCTCGCCCCCCAGCCCTCTCTTGCTACTGCTCACACTCTTTCGCTCTCTTACCCCTTCTCTCTGTACCACACCACCACGATCGCTCACTCTTTCTCGCTACCTCCCTCCCACTGTCTCCCTTTCTCTAACTCCTCCCACTCTCCCGACTCTCACACGCTCTCGACCCCTTCCACTCTCTCCACTTCCCTCCAACCATCTTTCACTCAGTCATTTCTCTTCATCTCTGTCTCTCGCTTCCATCCTCCCACTCCCTCTTTCTCTACCCATGTATACCTCTCTCCCTCTAACTCTTCCTCCCATTCTCATTCACTATCCCCTCACAATCTCACTCTCTCTTCCCACTCTCTTTCCATTCCTCATGCACTCTCGCTCGCTCTTGTCCTCTCTCATTGTCTCCCTACCCCGTCCCACAGTCTTTCCCACTACCGCCTCATCGTACCATTCTCATTCACTATCCCCTCGCACTCTCACTCTCTCTTCACTCCCGCTCTCTATTCCACTGTCTCTTGTCCCTTTCCCCTCTCCCCATCCTCACCCACTATCGCCGCCGCCTCCCTCTCTCTCCATCTCATCCCCTCCACTATCCCCCTCTCCTGTCGCACTCATTCTCTCCTTATGACTCTCTCACTCTGTCTCTCTACCCTCTCCCACTCTCTCTATAACTCCCTCTCATTCTCTCTCTTTACTCCTCCCACTCCTCCAACTATATCTCTCTACCCCACTCCTATTTCCTCTGTCTGTACTTCCCTCCTACCCACTCTCTCCCACTCAAACCCTCCCCTCTCTCTGTTACCCCACTCTCTCCATACCCACATGCACCAATTTCACTTTATCCCCTCGCCGTCCCATTCTCACTCGCTTTGAAACTCCCACTTTCCGCTTTTCCTCTCTCTTTCTCTATCCAGGCCCCCCATACCTGTTTAACACATTCCTTTCTGTTTGTCTCTCTCCCGTCCTCCCACTCATTCTTTACAACCCTCTCCCTCTCTCATTTCATACCCTCTCTCTCCGCCTTTTCCTTCTCTACCACCCTCCGACTCTCTCTCCCTCTCTACCCTCTTTCTCTTGCTCCCTTTCCACCCCATTCCGACTCTCTCTCTCATTCTTCCTCCCATTCTCATTCTCTCTCTACCCCACGCATTCTCAACCTCTCTCTTCCCCATCCCACTTCCTCTCTCTCTGTCCCACTCCACTCTCTCGCGACACTCTGCCACTCTCTCTATGCCCTCTCTCTGTCTCTCTGCTAAACCTCTCAGTCTTTCTCTCTAGCCCTTCCTGTTCTCTTTTGATCTACCTCTTGATCTGTCTCTCCCTGTATCTTTCTGCCATACTCCCATTCTCTTTATCGCTCCACTCCCCGCACTCTCTCTGCATCTCTACAGTCCTCCAACTCGCTCCTTCTACCCGTTCCCCCTCCCAATCTGCCTTGCTACCCCAACTCTCTTCCTCCCAACTCTATCTCTCTCGACCCCATTTCAACTCTCACTCTCTCTCCCTCTCTACCATGCCAATCTCTCTCCTTTCTCTAACCCATCCCACTCTGTCTCTGACCCCTCCCACTCTCTCTCCAAACCCTTCCCGTTTTATTTTCTCTCTCTACAACCTCCTACTCGGCTGTCTGTACACACAGACGAACGCTCTCTCTGCAGACCTCCCCCTCTCTCGCCCAATCCCTACCTCTTCTCTCTAACACATGCAGCTCCCTCTGTCTCCCTCTCTACCGCCCTCCCACTCACTCTATCTACCCACCTTCCACTCTCACTCTCTTTCTTACCCCATTCTCTCTCTACAACCCGCCCATTCTCTCTCTCGCTCACCCCACCCTACCACTGTCTCTCACAGGCTACACCCCTCCGACTCCCTTTGTCTACCTCCACCCACTCTGTCTACCCCATCCGAAAATGTCTCTCTCTACATCCCTTCCAAGCTCTCCCTATATCCTCTTCCACTTCTCTTTTTGACTCTCTCTCTACCCGAAACCACACTCTCTATTTGTCTCTCCACCTAAACACTACTAGCTCTCTCGCTCTCTCTCTCTCTGCCACCCTCTCATTCTCTCTCTCTACTTCCCTACCACTCTCTCTGACTACACGTTTGCCACAGCGTCTCTTCCAACACTCTCTCGTTACTCCGCTTCCAGTCTCTGTCTCTGTAAACATCTCACACTATTTCTCCTTCTCTACTTCATCCTGCTCTCTCTGCCATCCTCCCGCTCTGTTCATCTACCCATCCCTATTCGCATTCTCTCTCATTATAGCCTCCCAAACTCTTTCTCTTCTCATTACACTCTCTCTCTCTACGCCAGTCCCACTGTCACTCACTCTCCCTCTCTACCCCACACACTTTCACTCTTTCTCTTACCCTCCCTCTTTCTGTCTCTCTGCCTCTCCCACTTTGTCTATCCATTCCCCTGCCACTATCGCTTTACACCTTCCCATCTCTTCTCCCTCCTACTCTCTCTCCATCACACTCTCTCTCTACAATCCTGCCACACACTCTGTCCGCATTGCCTCTCCTCTCTCTGTAATCCCAGCCCAATCGCTCTCTCTCTAATCACTTCGCCTGTCTCTCTTGCTCACTCTCTGCCCCTTCCACTCACTTTTTCAATAGCCGGGTCCTGCTCTTTCTGCCCCTACATTCTCTCATTACACCCCTCCAACACTTTCTCCCCACCCCATTCCTTGTTTCTCTTTTTCTCTCTGACCTCTCCTCTGTCTATATCTCTCGCTCTGGCTCTCTCATTTCCTCTCTATTTATCTGTGTTTCTCCCTAACACCCTTCCACTTTCTCTCTATCCTACTCCCACTCTCACTCTGTCTACGCCCTCAGTTCCTTTCAAACTTTCTTCCCCATCCCTCTCTCTCGCCCTGCGAATCTCTCTGTCTCCTGCCTCCTTATCTGCGTTACAAAACCTGTTCCACTCTCGTTCTCTCGCGTTCTCTAACACATTCCACTCCCCCTTTCTACCGTTCTCCCACTCTCTATCTCTCCACGTCTCCGACTGTGTCTCTACTTTATGCCCATTGACTCTCACTCTCTTTGTCTCTCTCTCCCATCCTCCCATTCTCTCTCTATGCTCCCTCCCACAATCTCTGCATCCCCAAACCTGTCTCTCAATCCCCTCCTGTCCTCTCTGTTTCCTACTCCTTGTCTCTCGCTAGCCGCCTCCAAAATTCCCTGTCTTGTTTTGTCTAACACCTCCAACACTCTCTCTCTAGCCCTTTCACTCTCTGTCTCTACCACCTCGCACTGTCTCTGTCTACTCCTATCCCACTCTGTCCCTTTACTTATAACCCACTATCTTTCTATCTCTGTCTCTCTCTACCATACCCCATTCTCTGTCTCTCTCTACTTCCATCTCACTCTCTCTCTCTCAACCCACTGCCACTCTTGCTCTCTTCACTCCTCCAACTGTCTCTCCATTCCGCTCCCACTCTTGTTTGCTCTAACTGTAAAACCCTCCCACGCTCATGCTCCCCCTCTATGTGCCACCCCTCCACACTGTCCCGCTGCTCACTCCCCCTCCCATTCTCTCTGACAATCCCCTTTCACTATTTCTATTCCCACCATACTCCCTTTCCAACTCCTCCCACTTTCACTCTTCCTTTGAGGCTTCCATTCACTCATTGTTCCCCTCCCACTCTCTCTCTCTCTCAACCAGACTCCAAGTCTATCTCTATCTACTCCGCTCACACTCTCTCTCTAACCCCTCAGTCTTTTTCTCTCCAATCAGTCTATCTCTCTCTTTCTCTGCTTCCCTCTCGCTCTCTCTATTCCCTGTCCCCGTCTTTCTCTCTCCCCTCACTCACTACATCTACTGCCCTTCCCACTCTCTCTATGCCCCACCTCACACTGTTTCTCCACCCTCGTGCTCTGTTTCTACCACCATCAACTCTCTCTCAAAACCACTTCCCATCTCTCTTTCTGTCTATGCCTACCCCATTCCCTATGTCTGGCACTCCTCGTCTCGCTACCCCTCCTCCACACTCTATCTCCCTATACACGCTTCACTGTATCATGCTGTGTCTCTACCCAACTACTCTCTCTCTCCATCTCTCTGTCTCGCGGTCTCTACCTACCAACCTCCCACTTTCTCTCCAAGCTCTCATCCTGCTTTCTGCATCTCTAGCCAAACGCCATTCGTTCTCTCACTTTTTCTCTTCTCCATCCCTTTTTCACTTTTCACCTTTCCCTTACTCTTGCTCTCTTTCTCTGATCCAACATTCTCTCTTTGCCCCCCGGTTCTCTCTACCCACTCGCACTCCCTCTCTCTCGATCTGCAGTACTATCTCTTTCAAACACCTTCCACACTGTCTCCCACCTCCATTTGTCTCTCTCAAAGCACTTTCCACTTACCCTTTCTCGCATTCTCTAACACCTCCAACTATCTCCCTACATACGTCGAACTCTATCTTTCTTTACTGCCCTCCACACTCCCTCTCCACCCGTCTATTTCTGTCAACTCTTCCCATTCTCTCCATCTAAACCCTCCGACCACACTCCCTCTACCCTCACTCTTTCTCTACATCCTTGCACTCTCTCAGCCTCAAATTCTCTCCCTCGAACCCCATTCCACTCTTTCTTGTTCTACCCACATACCCCCTTGACTCTCTCTCTACCCCTCTTCCACTCTCTCTCTCACTATACATGCCTTCCCCCTCTCTCACTACCTCACTCCTTGTCACTGCGCATTTCTCTCTATACCACTCTGCTGCTGTCTCGTTCTATTCTCCTCTCTCTCCAAGTCAGTCCCTCTCTACCTCTGTCGTTCCCCACTATACTGCTTTCTGTCACTCAGTCCTCCTCTCACTGCCTGTCTCTCTCCAAACCTCACGCTTTCTCTCACTACCTCCCTTCCCCACCCCAATCTCTCTCTCTACACCCCGCCCACAATCTTGGTCTCTATCTCTCTCTCCACTCGCTTGCACTCCCTCTCTCTCTCCACCTCCAAATACTCTCTCACTCTGTCTAATTCCCTCCCACTCTATCTCTATCTATACTTCACTCACTTTTGGAACCCCTTCCCCCCTCTTTCTCTCTCTCTCTCTGTATCCATCTCTCTGTGTCCCTCTCTCCCTCTCGATCAACCATCCTGTATCTCTCTAATCGGTCCTCCCACTCTCACACTCTCTCTGCCCGGTGTTCTCTTTCTGCACCCATCCCACTCACTCTCTCGACACAACACCACTCTCGCTCTCCCACTCTGTCTCCACTCAATCTCTCTCTAGCCGCCTCACGCTCTCTGTCTACTCTCAGCCGACTCTGTCTCGCTGCACACCCTTTACTCTCTCTACCCCATCCCAATTTCTCTCTCTCCATTCTACTCCCGCTCTCCATCTCTCCAGGTCTCCTCCCTCTTACTTTGTCTACACCCTCCCACTCTCTCTCGCTCTAACCCCGATACACCCTCTCTCTCTGTACTCCCAAACTCTCTCTCTCTATTTCTCTATTTCTTTCTTTCTACCTTTCAAATATACTCGCTCTCGCTGTGTCCTCCAAATCTCACTCTCTCTCTACGCTCTCCTAGTCTCTCTGTCACCTCTCGTATAGTCTCTTTCTAACCCCTGTCACTCTCTCACCACCTCTCTGTTTGTATGCCTCCCACTCACTCTACATCCGCTCGTAATCTCTCACCCGCCTCCCTCTCTCTATCTACTCACATTCAACTCTCTCTCTACACTGTCCCTCTCTCTCTCAACCCCTTCCACTTTCTCGCGAACCCTTCCACTCTCTCCCTCCCCTACACTCTCTCCCATTCCCCTCTCTCTGACTATGCCGCTCCATCATTCTCTCCACACCACTGTCTCTCCGTCGCCCACACTCTCTTCACCCACGTATAACTGTATTTGTTTCTACACCACTTCCTCTTTCTCTCTTTATCATCTCCCATCCTCGTTCTGTGCCCCTCCCACTCTCTCCCTTGAAGTCCAAATCGCACTCTCACTACACCCTCCAACTCTCTCTCTTTCTTACCCGCTCTCACAGTCTCTCTATCAAGTCCCCTCTCTCTCTCTCTACCCGCTCCCACACTTACACTCTGAACTCCCTCCCATTCTCTCTACCGACTTCCACTATCTCTCTCTACACCCCTGTGAATCGATCCTGCCCCCACACTCTCTCTCCCTCTCTGCCCAATTCTCATTCCCTTACTCCCACTCTCCCTCTCTGAACCCTCATAGTCTCTCTCTTCTCTTTCCCACACTCTCCCCAACTGCAACTCAGTTTCTCTCTGTCTCCATATCCTCCTCAAAATCTCTCTCTAATTACATCCCACTTCCTCATTTTGTCTGTCCATCTCTCTCTCCTTCTCTCTGTATCCTTCTATCACTCTCTCTCTACCCACTCATCTTTGTGTGTCTCTCTCTGCCCTGTCCCACTCTTGCTCCACACCACTCCCACTCCCTCTCTATACACCCCTTCTGTCTCTCTACCAGACCCCCTCTCTCACTCATAGACCCCTCCCTCTTTCTCTAACCCCTTCCCACTGTCTGTCTCTCCCTACGCCCCTCCCACTCTCTCCGTAAATGCCTTCCTCCCTCCCTCGCTTCACGTCTACCCTCCTCCGAGTTTCTGTTGCTACCACCTTCCACTCAACCTCTCTCTGCACTCTCCCAATGTCTCTCTCTACTGACTCCCACGCTCTCTCCGTAACTATTCACACTCATAATCTCCTTTATCCCCTCCCTCTCTCTACCCCACTTCCTCTCTCACTTTGTATCTAAATTGCTCTCTCTCCCTGTCTCACTGGCCTTTGCCACTGTCTTTCGGCATTACTCTTGCCATTCTCTCTATCCTCCGCAACCGCTCGTAGGTGGGGCAACCTTGGGTTGGGATATCTGGTCTGCATGGACGTGTTGAACCAAAGTGCCTGTTTCAATGACTGTATGCAGTCTCTCCCCACTGTCCACACACTCTCTTCCCTTTCCCTCTCTTGCCTCTTTTGACATCGGCTTACTCTCTCTTTACCCCCTTCCTTTCTCAACTTGCACTCGCTCGGCAACGTTCCCACTCTCTCTGTCTCTAAGCCCACCCATACTCTCTCTCTGTTCCTTGCCACTCTCTATCTCTACCCTTCTCCCTCTCTCTCAACTACCTCCAATTCCATGTCTCCCTCTTCCAACTCTCTCTCTCGCCCACTCTCTCTCAATATATCCTTCTATCACTCTGTTATCCTCGATTTCTCTACGCTCTCTACCTGACCATTTCTGTCTGCCTGAATCGCTTACCCTCCCTCACTCACTCTCCATCTTACCTAGTCTCACCATCTCCTCTTACTGACACCGAGACTAGAGCTGGCTAGAGAGACTGGGGTGCGGAGAGGACAGAGTGTTGTGGAAGGGTGTTTCGAGGAAGTGAGAAAATGGGGGAGAGTTTTAAAAGTGGGAAATAGACGGAGAGTACAGAAGAGTGAGTGAGAAATGTCGCATGAGGAATACGAGTGGAAGCAGGTGGTCCGACAAGGGTTTAGACAGAGACAGCTGGGGGAAGACAGACAGTGAAAGGGAGACTGGGAGACAAATAGATTACGTAAGGGAGGGAGAGAAATGACGAAATTGGGTGAGAATGTTAGGGAGGTGGTTTATGGGAGGAGGGAGTGCGAAGAATGAAGAGAGAGATAGAGGAAGAGAGACAGAGAGAGATGGGTGCGTTTGAATGGAGATGGTGGCCTCGTGGAAGAGAGGTAAACTCTGCCAAAGGCCAGATTGGATTCGGGGACCCAGAGCTTAAAGCAAGGACAGAGTGACTTAAATCCAACTCCTGAGCTCAAGGCCTGTACCAACCCCCTCCCAGAGGACCAGAACATGGGGATGAGTCTGCCTCTTCGTCTCGGCTTCTTCAAAGTCAATACAAACAACAATATCGTTCACTCTGCTGCTAAGCACAGTTTAATTGAAATTTTTATTGATTACAAATTGATGTAATTGATACATTCATTGGTGTGTTGCCTTTTCTCACTGACCTGTGAGCTGAGAGAAACATTAAAATGTACCCTTGCAACCACCTTGTGTGACAAAGTTAGACGAGGTTGCACGAACAGTAGTCTGTAACCATAGTGACAGGCGGCTTAATCGCTGAAACACTGAACTCAAATGACAAAATCCCGATTATTGAGTGGATTTGCATGATTGAGGAATTGGGTTGAAGGGGCATTTCAGCATATTCTTCAGCTGTTGTCTGAACTTAGTTTGGGTCACAGCATATATTGCGGTGTTTGTGCAGCAACTGAGGAGCTGTAGCATGAAGCCCAATTCCCGCACAAACCGGTACGGATACGCAGACTCATACCCAATTAACCACATGCGGTACCATATTGCATACAACATGAACATTGACCACAACAGGATGAAATTAGCCGAAATCACAAACAGTAAAATGATGGATTTTTTTCGGTTTCTCATTTCTGTGTCAAACTGAGCATCTCCATTTGTGTGAGTCCGGAGTCTGCTCCGGGCTCTGCTGGTCACTAAAATATGTCTGACGGTGAAAACATTGAGCAACACAATCAGGAGAAATGGGAGAGCTGGAGTTAGAATGTGGTGGATAAACTCGATTATGACCCAGACATGGGAGGATTGAACATCGTTTGTTACCCAACAAAACCAGGGGCCGTTCCACAGCCAATACCAAGGTGTGTGCATAAAATACCAGAAAATGTTCTTTAAACAGCTAAGCACCGTCACTGCTCCCAGAACCACAGCCGCAGCTTTCTCGCTGCAATATTTACTTTTCAGCTTTTTGCAACAAATGGCCACAAAACGATCGAAGGTGAACGTGACTGTGAACCAGACTGAACAGTCAGTGGCTGCATAAACCAGGACGGCGTGGATGTTACACACTGGGATTGAGTACAGGAAATAAAACTGTTCCCGGTAAACAATGGGAATGTGTCTCAGGATCAGGTCGAGGATAATGACCAGTAGATCCGCCACTGCCATGGCTGCCAGGTAACGTCTAACACATGAAGACAATCCACAATCTTTATAAAGCAGGATGTATATCGTCACTCCGTTGACTTTCAAGAAGGAAAATACATTATAAATCAGCCGAGAGGTAAAGTGGCCAGTTCAACTGAAAGGTAAAAACAAGGACTGCAGATGCTGGAAACCAGATTCTATATTAGACTGGTGCCGGAAAAGTACAGCAGTTCAGGCAGCTTCCGAGGAGCAGGGATATCGACGTTTCGGGCAAAGATCCTTCATCAGGAATAAAGGCAGAGTGCCTGCAGGGTGGAGAGATGAATGAGAGGAGGCTGGGGGTAGGGAGAATTAGCATAGATTTCAATCGGTGAATGGGGGTGGTGATAGGTCAGAGAGGAAGGTGGGGAAGGTAGCAAAGAGTACAATGTGTAAATGGGGTGGGGATGAACGTGATAGGTCAGAGGCGGGTGGAGTGGATAGGTGGAAAGGAAGCTAGGCAGTTAGGACAAGTCATGGGGACAGTGCTGAGCTTAAATTTGGAAGTGGGGTGAGGTGGCGGAAGGGGAAATGAAGAAACTGGTGAAGTTCACATTGGTGCCCTGGGGTTGAAGTTTAATTGAGAACCTAGTAAGATTTTCAAATGTGTTATGTTATTCAGAAATTTATTAAAATAATTGGCGTCGAAATAATAAATGTGAAGGTCTGAATTATTGACAAAAATGTGTCATAACACGCAAGAATCCTTCCATCCTCAAACATACAGAGACACATCCATCAAAACAGATTATTACTGGAACATTACCATATACTTGAGCACGAGAAAGCAGACGCGGGTCGCTTCTTTCCGAATCAAATGCTGAGTGCGAAAACATTGCTGTCCTGATGGATACTCTCCCAATTTTTTGACGACAAGTGGTGTTTCGAAATTTCTGTTTTTAAGTCTAAATTGTGGTCGATCGTGTGATGTGAAGAAACGTAAATGCAGAAAAATTGTATTCATACCTTTAACTGAATGAGAGGACTTCTGTTCAGTGACTCCTTCTCCTTGGAACAGGACCACTTCCATTGGGATCTTATCTTTTGTTCAATTCACTGATGTCCAGCCCCTCACAAATAAGGTCAATGATAGAATGTTCGCGCAAACTCCTTTATACAATGTGGGTTCAGAATTTTGCGGAAAATGTCAGTTATAGAATATTCCTGTGAATATCAGTTACAGAATGTTGGATGCAAATTTTTTCGGGAAATGGCGAGGATAGAATGTTTCAGTGAACGTTGCGTATAGAATGTTCCAAAGAACGTCGGGTATAAAATGTTCTGGAGAATGTCAGATATAGACTGCGATTGAGTCATAAAGACCCACACGACACGCTTTTCTGCTCATTGAGTTTGTTGAGACTCAGTCAGCCCCACGGTGGTAAACTCTACCCAAACTCAACTCAACTGGAACTTTGCATCAACAACAATACAGTTTAGACAATGTCTCAATCATTTGATGTATTGCCCTGTTTTATAATCACACAGAGACCACCCTTTATTTCTAGATCTCCCCCACATCCTTTTCGTTTCGGTCTCGCATCCCAAATATAAAATGTGCTGAATATTCATTTCCCTATATATCACCCTATCGCTCTGTCTGTCTAATGTCATTAAACCCCATCGATTTCCCTCAACGTACGGATTGATTTCCTCACTATGTTTCGTTTATACAGCACAGTCAAATATCATACAGCTTTATGACAAATTATTGCCTGTTCCATTGCCATGCTTATTCCACGTATTGACCCGGACAGGAAACAGTCTGGCATCGTTATACTCACAGAATCACGCCTGATGGGTAATGAGATATGAAGCCCCATCACCACCCTTGGGTATACCCTATCCCACCAGCAGGACAGACCCATCAGTAGCGGGGGCACAATAGGATACATTGAGAAAATATGTTGTACTGGAATTTTCCAGTACTGATCTTGGAAACCGGGAAATCCCATGATAACATGTCAAAAAAGGTCAAAAAAATTTCCCGATGATAGACATCTCCTGCCCTCCACATCATCCCTGTGTGAAAACAAATCTGAGAAACGACCGTGTGTGACAAAGATTCAGAATGTACTCTGGACGTGAGAATGTAATTCCCCTCACCAAGAATGTCTCCACAGGCTCATCACTGACAGAGCAGTACAATGTCTCAAAACAGAAGACAGACTGTGGGAGGTGGTTGGGGATCCAACAGGAGGGAAACATTCTTATCAAAGTACTTGTCACAGATGTATCTCTCCCTACCCGCATCTGTACTGGTGCACAGTCCTGGCGGAGGGGAGGTCTCAGCCTCAGATCGAAGACAGTGCCCATCGTGTTATATGGTACTAACTTCTGTGAAGTCGGACATACTTCCAAAAGACCGAGCAAATGGAAACTGGGCATTCATGAGGCACTGTGGGCTATCAGCATCTGCAGCATTAATGACTTGCTCTGAAAAATAAAGTCAGAAGTGGGCTGTTCACTGATGGTTCCAAAATGTTCAGTACCATCAAAGACTACACCTGCACTGAAGCAGGCCACGTAGCCCATCAAGATTTTTCAACAGGAACAGCATGAGGTCATTCAGCCATTTGAGGCATTTACTGAGCCGTTGGAGCCGAACTTTTAATCTCTCATGCTTGAATATTCCGCCTTCCAAAGATACTGCGCAAAAAATATAGGGAGGACTGGTTACCGAACGGCGAGCAAGTATAACTTAGCGATAATTCAGTCTTCATCAGTTCAACACAAAGTGATGACTGCACTGACACTGTAAGCAATGCTGGGCCCTCAATTATTTGTAGACTATACCAACATTTTAGATAGATGTAACAAATATATTCTCACTAAGTTATCAAGCGGAGGTAGAGAATATCCAGTTGGGTAAGCATTGGCGACAATTTGGCAGTTGGAATATAACGTAGGTAACCGTGAAACTGAGGACTTTTCAGGAAGAATAGAAGGTTGTACGTTACATATATGGCGAGGCAATCGAGGACTTAGTCATACAGTGTGTCGTGGAAGGTTCACTCTGACCGGGGCAGAAATGGGAATTGTGGTTCCATCTCCCTGACAATCTGCTACCTGAAATTCCCAATGGGCCAATTGTTCTCAGTACATAAGGGATACTTGATGTGGTCGTTTGGCCATGGAGAGTAGTAAGGGGGAGGATGTTGTGAGATGTCTACTAAGGGGACGGCCTTTGTCAGAGACGGCATCCTTTCTTTCTATGTGGAGTCCCGAGCGCGATGGGAATGGCTGACTGCCTCTGAATGAGGAGGCTATGACTGCTACCAGACAGTGTGTTGTCACCAGCATGGTGAACGATGTGTGCTCACACTGCAACATTATTGGAGTGAGTGAAAGAGGGTCCAATCAGAAGAATGAGAAATAAAGGCATTGCCAGATCAGATGAAATGGTTAGTTATATCAAACTCTCAATCCATTACAGAGAACCATTCACCCAGAGGAGATATCTATTGAGCACAGAGTACTGCGTAGTTCATGCTCTGCTTGGTCCAACACACCAATCTGCCGAATGCAGAAAATTGCGTAGACCATGTCAGTCCTGTCCTGCACCGGGAGCTATGATGACCACAGTAGTACAATTGCACCCAGGCTGCAATGAGTGAAGCACTTTGCAAGAGGTTGAGATGAGTTTTCTGGCACTTTCTCTAATCTTCAATTATTTTTTTCGATGTAGTATTCCAAATTAAATTGAGAATGGATTAGAACGTGCTGAAATAAACCCAAAGGCAGCATATGGGCCATCAATGTGCATGTTCTTCTCATTCTGTTAATTCTTCAGGGACAGTATTACATGGAATCTGACAAAACTACTCTGAGTCTCCAAAGCCATTCTTTGAAGAAGGAAACAAACGTGAAATATCCCAAAGATGGCAGAATGGTCGGAAAATTCCAGGTGGAACCCTTTCTGCACGACCCATTCTATTTGTCTCTCTTTTCTATAAGGTTTTCTGGAGGCATTTTTCTTCTCAGACGTTTAGCTTTTTCAAGACACTCCGATAAGAATGGAGGATATGGGTACCAGACAGGAGGCTGGTGTGGGGTGGCAATAGTGATTTAAAGCATAGTGCAGTGTGAAAAAGTGTCCAGTGTGGTCTGGAGACAGGATTGAGTGTGTTCTGAAGACTGCACCTGCTGCTGTCTGGGGATTGGGCCTGGTGCAGATTGGAGACTGGATCAGGTGTGTTCTGGAAACTGGGACGGGTGCAGCTTGGAGACTGCGCCCAGTGTGGATTTGAGAATGGTCCTGGTGCAATCTGGAGACTGGTCCAGGTGTGGCCTCGAAACTGGGCCTGGTGTGGTCTGGAGACTGGACCTCGTTCAGATGCGGCCTGAGATTTTCTTCTGGTGCTGCCTAGAGACTGAGTCCAGCATGGTCTGGAGACTAGGCCCTTTACGATCTGAAGACTGGTCCCGCTGCGACCTGGAGTCTGGATACGATGCTGGCTGGAGACTGGGCCTAGTGCGGTCTGGTGACTGGGCCCCATGAGTTGTGGAGAAAAGGTCGGGTGCAGTCTGGACAATCGGCCCGGAGCGATCTGGAGACTGGGCCCAGCGTGGTCTGGAGACTGGGCCCAGAGTGATCTGTAGAATGGGCCAGGGATGACCTGGAGACAGTTCCCAGCGCGGATTGGAGGAGTGGTGCTGCAGAGACTGGGGTGAAGTTACTGTAATTTGTGTCCTTTCTTTTTTCAATTTTATTGTTCTGCTGGACATTAATTTATTATCCTTCAAATTTGTTCCAAATACGTCAGAATCAGTACCGAGATTTGTTGTACCTAAGATGGCGGCATAAGCAAAGACATTGCAATCTTTGCACAGCTTTCATTAAAGGGCACGTGACAATGAAGCCAATTCAATTCAAACGGGAGGGAGTCACTGTGTTTGATTACTTTTTCAAGCAAAGCTGCTCCCTCTGGGCTTGCAAGGGGCTGCCAGCAGAAAGTGGTATTGGATCCTTTTATAAACAAGAGGTAGAGACAGACGGAGACAGAGTGAGAGACTGAGGAGGGACTTTCCGAATTTCAATGTGTTCACTGCTGAAACAAGAGAAACTCCACTGCTTAGAGACGCAGGTGCAGAAGAACATAAATTAATACATCAAAACGCACGCAAACAGACACAGGCAAAGAAAGAAACACACACACGTGCACACATCCAGAAACACACAAAAGCATAAAGACATTCGACGCCTCATCTTTGTCCTGCCATTCATTAAGACCACGGCTGATCTGGTCTCGGCCTCAGATTTCCTCTTGGGAAGTAAAGCAGGGCATGTGGCTGAACTGTTAGAGTGAATGCACTTTGGGACCAGTGATCTTAATTTTTTGAATTTGAAATTCGTATGGTTCACAACTTAATGTTCCAAATAGGGGCAAGGCTATTTGTGAGGTTATTAGGCAGGACCTTTCAAAAGATGATTGGGAAAAGCTTTACACACGTAAAGGAACGTCTGGCAAGTGTGAATCTTTCAAAAGGGAGATGATAAGAGTTCAGCATCAGCATGCTCCCGTTTGTGTGAAGGGCTGTGCGAGTAGCAATAGGGAAAAATATATGACAGGGGATATTACGGCTCGGGTCAAGTAACTAGATAGAGGAATGTGTCAGGAATAGACAGCTGGGGTTCGTTGAATCCCTTGACCATAAAGGGTTGCAGAATCCACTTCTGTTGAAAAAAGGAGGGAATAAAGGGGGCATGAGATAGCTTTGGCTGATAAGGTCAGGACAATTGTAACCGAACTTACAAGTGTATGAAGTGCAAAAGCATAACGAACGAGAAAAAAGGGCTCTTAAAAATTGAAGAGCCATCTATATGTGGTTCCATAGGAGATCAAATATGTTTATTAGGTATATTGTCACATGCCCTCAGTTTTATAAGTCACCACATGTTACGATACCTTAGGTACATTGACAATAATCATCTCCACCCTCCCCCTCCACCCTCATCAAGGCACGGTATCTTGGTACAAAGCAGAAAAATAATGGTTTCGAAGTTAAACTATAAACCATTATAGCCCTTCGTAGAAAAAATGGAAAAACACAGAAATACAATTAACAGTTCAACAACACAGCCCGTACGTGCCTGACCATGTTGGTGTCACACTCCTTACAAAGACTCGACCTCCTACATGTCGCTACTTTACACCTGTTCTTGCTCGATGGGTGATGCCCTACAGAAGCATATCATGTCATCATTTACTGTGGAGAAAGACTTGGAAGTAAGGGTCCTCGTGGAAATAAATCCTCGTTTTTGAAACGAGGCTACAAGATAGAAGAGGATGTGCTGCAGGCCTTAAAATATATAAACGTAAACAAAAGCGCAGAATCTGTTCAAGTGCACCCAAGATCCTTACTGAAGCTAGGGTAGAAATTGCGAGGCCCCTTGCTGAGTTATTTGTGCTTCTGCTCAAAGTTCTGAGGAAGGGTCACGGGATCCGAAATGCCAACTCTGATTCTTCGGCACAAATGCTGCCAAACCTGCTGAACTTTTCCAGTGCGTTCTGTTTCTTGTTAATGATTTTTATCATCCAGATTTGTTTCAGAATTTATTTGTGTCATTGGCAGCCACGGGTGAGTTTCTGGAGGACTGGAAGACTCTTAATATTGTGACATTATTTTGTATAAAGGCTGCAAAGCAAAGCCAGGGAACTACAGACCGGTGAGTCTGATATTAAGGGTGGTTCAACGTTTGTAGTAGATTCTGAGAGACAGGATCTTCATCTGTTTGGAAAGGCAAGGACTGACCTTGGATAGTCAGTATGGTGTTTTCAATGGGAAATTGCTTCCGAAAAAAAATGGTTATAAATTTCCAATAGATAATCAAGAAGCTAGATTAAGACGAAGCTACATGCGCTCTATATGTGAACAATAGTGAGGCCCAACAAGGTTCGACATGTTACACATGGTAATAAAGAAATTTCACAACACATCACGGAGAGCTAGCCTATTAGATGCAGAATTGGCTTGATAGTCGGTGAGAGAGGATGGTTGGTGAGATTTGTTGTAACCAGCAATGTACCGTTGTTTGTTATTTTTATAAATGAGTTAGATAAGAATTTCTGCATCATTGATAGTAAATTTGTCGACTATGCCAACATTGCTGGTGTAATGGACAGTGAGGAATACCATTTAAAAGGAAAACGAGATCATGATCAATTCGGCCAGTGTGCCGATGATTGGCGCGTTGTACATCATTCGAACAACTGTGAGGTGTTCCGTTGTGTCAGGCAAATCAGTGCAGGTTTACACCTTTAACGTAAGGCCTTGGGGAGTGTTATCATACACAGAGACCCGGAGATGCAGGTACATAGCTCCTTGAAAATGGAGTCACAGGTCGTCAAGGCATTGAAGACAGCATGAGGCACACTTATCTTCATCAGTCAGAGCGTTAAGTACAGGAATTGAGACATTTTGCTGTAGTTTTGTAAGAGAATGGTAATATCACATTTGAAGTACTGAGTACAAATCTTGTTGCCCTGCCTTAGGGAGGATGTTATAAACTGAAAAGGGTAGAAAATACTTAACATGACATGATAGGTACTAGAGGTTTTGAGATATAAGGATAGCCTGTATGGGCTGGGAATCTATACTTTAGCGTAAGAGGCTGAGAATGCCATATAGAGTGTTATAAAATAATGAAGGACAGGGACAAAGTGAATAACCAAGGTCGTATCCTTCGAGAAGAGGTTTCCAAAACATAAGGGCACAGATTTAAGGTGAACACAAGAGATTTGAAAGACATCTAAGAGGTAAATATTTTGCACAGACTCTGCTCATTATATGCAATGAGCTGTCACAGAAAGCTGTAGAGCGGAATGCAATGTCAGCATTTAAAAGAAAATTGGATGGTTATATGAATAGGAAAGTTTTAGAGGGAGATGAGTCAAATACAGGCAAATAGAATTAGTTCAGTTTAGGGAGCCTGGTGAGCATGGACAAGTTGGGCTGACGGGTCTGGTTGCACATTGTATAATTCTAGGAGCCGAAAACTGTAGAAGACCTCTTTCGTCACAAAATCTTTGTTGCCTTCATTTCATTTTTCGTCAAAATTATTCTTCAAAGATTGAACTTCTGCTACTTTGAGAATAGAATTCGTAACATTTATGTGGTGCTGTAGACTAAAGTAGCAGTCAAAGCCAAATTGCATTTAAACGCCATCTGTAACCTTTTTGCACGGGATAATCCCTCAGTTTACCTTTACCATCATTGACGAGTGGAGGTAAACATGCCAAAGTGAACCGAAACCTGATGACAATCCGTTCAAGCTAACAGACTTGATAGATAACGTTCCAGACAGCAGAACTAACATCGAATAGAGAGTGTCAAACGATTTCAAGCTTAACAGATCAGATCGAATGTCTGCAGTCGCACCACATCCCACCACATGAAATGTCATGGACGAATAAAGAGCTGACTGGGGGAGATGACTCCACACGCGAATTGAAGAAACAACTGGACAGAATGGGTACTACGAAGACAATGCGGCCAGTCAACATTCATGCACTAGGACTGAAGACTTGCACAACAAGCCGTCTCTGAAATGATCTCTCTAACACCCAACCAATTGAATCAAACGGCTCCGAGGTCTAAAAGGATAAAACTGGAAAGAACACCCGGTACCAGCCTCGGTATTGGAAAAAGGAACAGGAAACATCGTCCTGTTGACCCCGAAGAGACCTCCTTCCTAACATCTGAACATTTGTGGGAACACTCATAGAGCTTTCTCACAGACTGCGCAGAAACATTGAGAAAGAAACACATTGACCCTTCTCCATTGTACTTTATGGCAGAACAACTCCTCCATACAATATGTCCCTTAATGCAATAATCATCAGGAAACATAAACTACATTCCTCCATTCGTTCCTTCGACTTTACAGTTCCAATTCCATTCTCCTATAATGTGTGTTTATTCAACGTGATGTGGCTGAAAAGCGATTCCTGAATTGCAGATTTGTTTTGTTGAAGCGAGCCCCTGTTCAGTGGTAGGCAAAAACATACCGGGCACCAGGTTAACAGAAAAATCCAGGCTCAGGATCGTCCACTAGCAAAATTCAAATTCAGTGCGTTCAGCTAAAACAACAATGTAATCCGCTATAAAAGCCTTGGAACCGAGATTGAAATTGGAATTTAAGCCTTCATTTTGAAGTAACTTTACTTCAAACCACTGGATGGAGAGGTCGAATTTCGCGTCGGCATCACGTGATCTATCAACTTATGCTCTTTCTGATGAAGAGCGTCATAAAAATATTGTGTTGCAGTCAGTGGTTGCAGTGGTAAAGTGCTACATTTGTTGTAGTATTTCATCACCATATATGCGAGATAAAAACTTACGTAGACTGAGCTAATTATTACATTCGACTGACTATTATTTTTGGTTTGATTTTAGTTATTTTTTGGGGGGCTAACTCTTTAACTTATTTTTCCCAGAAGTCCATTTATTGATATTGTACGATTTTCAATAACACAGTGGTCCAAATGATCACAGTTACCACATCAGTGGGGAACTACTTGCTGTGATCGTGGATCGTCTGTCCCCAAAGCATTCTCCTCCTCTCTCTCCCTTAGCTTAGTGTCTATTTATATTTAGTGCCTTTACTTCCGCAGACTTCTGTGGTAGAGAATTCACCACATTCACGAGTCTCTAAGTGCAGGTATTTATACTAATCTGAATGCAGAATGACCTTCCTGCACATAATACTATGGACCATTGTTTTAGATGTCCCAACCAGAAGAATTTTCATCCCTGCTTCCAATTTGTTTCACCCGGTCATAGCTCTACATATTTCACAGGTATGTCCACTCATTTTCATAAACTCCACAGAATAAAAACGAATTCGACCCAAATTCTGCTCCCACAGCAAGCCTTTTATCCCTGAGACCAGTGTGGCCATCTTTCAGTGCACTCCCTCAATGTCAAATTTGTCCATTATTAATTAAGGAGAACAAAACTGCACACAATATTGCACAATGTTCGAAATGGGATTTCAACAAGGCCTTGTATAGTTGCAGTAAGACACCTTTACTCCTGTGCTCTAATCTCCATGAAATGCTGGTCAATACAACACTTATATTCCTAAGTGCTTTGTGCTCCTGCAACATTGCTTTCAGTGACTAGCGTACATCCAATCCAGATTCTTTTCAGTGTTACAGATATCCACTTGCTGAGACTATGTATACAGTTCAGTAATTCGATGCCATTCCCAGTATTGACTTCTGCCCTTCAGAACATAATGCCCTTCAGAGGTCAACATTTCTCAATCAATCCCTTTTCAATTGGATGATGTGTCCTATTGTTCCCAGCAAAATACACAATGTCACATCTATCCACAATGCTCTTCATCTGCCATGTATTTTCCCATTCACTTCACTTGTCTCTGTCACCTTGAGCTTTTTCACAGGATTCTCACCCACTGACAATCCGACATTGGTAATAGCCATCAACAGCTTTCGAAATATTGCATATGATACCCTCAACCAAATGATTGATATATTGACAATATCTGGGGCCCAAGCATCGAGCATTGTGATGCCTTGCACTCCAAACAAGCATCCATTTTTTTCCTACTCACTGTTTCCTGTCAGCTCTCCCATTTTAACACTATGTCCATACATCATCCGCAAAACCATATAATTTTACTTTGCACATTGGATTTAGAAATCTCTCAAAACTATTTCTGAAAATCAAATTTTACCTCTATTGCTTCTCCCCAGTATATCTACCAGTCGGTTTCTTAAATATTTTTCCCATTTCATAAATGTACGTTTCCTATGTCCATTCCTTTCTTTTCCAAAATGTTTTCCAAATAGGCATACTTACTAATTTCATTCTATTTCCTTTTCTCATCAGACTTAGGTTTTCTCCTGTTGCGGGGAAAGCTTTAATAGTGAGGTATTTTTCATGTGAAGGCAGTACTCAAGTTGCGGTATCATAGTTCTGTTATTTCCTTGCTCTCCAGTCTACATTCCCAGGTTTCTGACATTAAGGAAGCTGACATGTTGACTAAAAGGAACAACTTCTGTTTATTCATTCTGTAATCTTACAACCGAATTATTTATTCACTCTTCCTTCTTCGTGGAGCATTAAAAACGTGTCCAATGAGCCACTCCTGCTCCTCAGTTCCCATGTTCCATTCAGTCCCATAGAACCGCCTGCACAGAAGCAGATGGAAATTATTTCCTCCAAATACCTAGTCCACAGTAACACAGGATACCATTCCGTCACTCAAGACTGTTACACATGGTTCGGTATGCGTTGGAAAATGTGATTGGCTACTCCAGGCTGGGCACGAAAGAGGCCTCCTTACTCTTTACAGTGTTTCTCCTCTCTGCAACTGGTGTTTCATTGTTGGGTCCTGTTGTAGATCCAGATTTCCGACGAACATCGGCCACATACCATGCATAGAGGCGGCTCACAAAATACTTTTCTCTCACTGAACTCAACATTTAATACCGGCACTTTGAGGAAAATCATACCAAACAACTTTACAATTACAAACTATGAGGACAGAAGAAACAAGGGTGGGTAATTCGGACGCTCACACCATTGTATAAGATTATGGGTGACATATTGTAGGCATCAACCTCTCTTTAATGTCCAGTTCTTTACACCCGCACAGGTCAAATATCCATCGACCTCCTCTTTAAATGCTTTCAGTGTTCTCCTTCCCCTAACTCGCTAAACCAGAGAATTGCTGACATTCCTTACCCTCTGTGAGAAGAAAGCGTTTCGTCGAACCTATTAATATTAACGAAGAACGTAAGCCCAACTGCATTGATAAGAGTGAATGACCCTGATATTAAGCCAGTACTTAAATGACGGTTGTAACCTCAAAGGCACTTAAAATCCAGAATAAAATATCCCGTCCTTTAAAAAAAGTACAATCGATGGAATTTATCACATTCTCAGTTTATATTTCGAAAACAATGAGTCTTCATTGGGGTTGATTTCACTGGAGAAAAGAAGGTTTAGGGGTGACTTGATAGAGGTGTACAAGATGATTAGGGGTTTAGATAGGGTTGACTGTGAAAATCTTTTTGCACGTATGGAGTCAGCTATTACAAGGGGGCATAGCTTTAAATTAAGGGGTTAGGTATAGGACAGATGTTAGGGGTAGGTTCTTTACTCAGCGAGTCGTGAGTTCATGGAATGTCCTGCCAGTAGCAGTGGTGGACTCTCCCTCATTATGAGCATTTAAGCGGGCATTGGATAGGCATATGGAGGATAGTGGGCTAGTGTAGGTTAGGTGGGCTTGGATCGGCGCAACATCGAGGGCCGAAGGGCCTGTACTGCGCTGTATTCTTCTATGTTCTATGTTCTACGATTGTCCATCACCGTCAAGATTCAATAGATTACTTACAGTGTGGAAAAAGGCCCTTTGGCACAACAAGGCCACACGAACACACTGATGAGCAGCCCACCCAGACCCTCTCTCCTACGTTTACCCCTCCACCTAACACTACGGGCAATTTAGCATGGCCAATTCAACTAACCGGCACATCTTTGGACTGTGAGAGGAAACCGGAACACCCGGAGCAAACCTACGTAGACACGGGAATAATGTGCAAACTCCACGCAGACAGTTGCCTGAGGTGAGAATTAAACCCGGGTGTCTGGTGCTGTGAGGCTGCAGTGCTAACCACTGTGCCACCATGCCACCCATCAATGAAATTGCCTTTTGATTTTCTCACAACGCTTCACATTAATCTTCTTTCCTTCTGGCTCCATGATCGCAGGGCTTAGTCTGGTTTACAATGCCTCTGTCACAACGAGATCATTCTTTTTGAAGGAGTGAAAATCTGTCCATGATACCCCAAATACTGCCTCAAAACCCTCTCACGAATGGTCACAATAATTACATGCACTCACTTGCCCATCGCTGTGTCTTTCTTGAGACATAAAAGCCAATTGTTTCTCTGTGCATTGCCACTGACATGGATTTGAAAGTTCCTGACATCTGTATTTGAGCATCAGTTAGGCTAGCACCAGATGTACCGTGGAGATAAACATCACACATCGGGAGAGACTCAATCAGAAAGAGTGCGCTTGAAACAGGGAATGGTCACCTACCTGAATGGAAATGACCTTCAGGAATTTTGGAAACAGGCAAAGGAAGGGAGCGATCGTTCCTTTTGTTCTCCCTCATTTGATATGTGCAGCCCTGATCAGGCCGGAATCTTTTGCCAATATTGAACTGAGTGACTGGATCAGTTTTTCCACACGACATTAAAGAATAAAACACATTGCTGTGGGTTTGCAGTCAATCAGGGACCTGATCAGGGAAGGATGATTCATTGACTTCTCTAAAAGACATGAGGCAAGCAGATATCAACAGATTATTATTCTCTTGCTCTGGATCATGTGTCAATGATGTAAGCACCGTGTAGGAAAGATAATTAGAGAGAACAAGTTAGAAATCCTCAAATGCAATTATTCTATAATGGACACTTGGTTAGAAGGGACTTGGAAAAGTTGTATGCGGATTTAACAAAGGCAGAAACGACAGTTGATTTAGAAGTTATACTGATGGCGGTACCTGTTATGATTAGTGAGTGGGGGTGATATGGAAATGCACATCTGTTCAGGACAAAAAGGGATTATAAAGTTTTACTACACTCCAGTTCCGTTTCGCACATTGATGAGTAATTTGTCATCAATACTTTGCTCCTTATAATTCGTAGAGAGTGGAATCTTACTTTCAAACGTTGACTTCCAAGTTTAAAAATGTTAATTAAGATGAACAGCAATTCAGTTTCACCTGGTTTAGTCAACAGATATAATTACTTACCAGGAACACCAATTATAGCTAGGATCGGAAAATAACCAGCTTGAATAATGATAAGTACATGATAGATCCGCGATGTTAATGCTATCCAAGGCTGAGAAAGCATGTAAAGCTCCTCGGATAAAATCCTGTCCATTGTTCTTCAGTTCTGATCCAATATTGACAAATTCCAGTCTAACGTTCGAGATTCTGACCTCTCCTCTCCTCTCTGGAGCTGTTGATGCTTATTAGTGCAGTCAGTAATGTTCCAACTCAAACTACGAAATAACGTATTGAACCTAGACTCTAATTAATACAAGAAGCAAACCCTCGAGTGACAAGTTTAGGATCCACGGAGACGGACATCAATCACAGTCGCTGAACAAATAGTTCCAATGAACCCATTTCCGTTCAATACTATCTTTAAAAACTGCAAAATATTGTTTAAAATGTTCACCGTTTTGGATTGGATATGTGAGTATGGCTGAGGGAAGAAATGTTGGAGATCGTAGATCGCTTGTGGAGAACCATGCAATCTGCTTTGGATATGGGAGTAATGCCAGACGTTTATCAGAACAAAAACATAAATATAGAACATAGAACATAGAACATAGAACACAGAACATAGAACATAGAACATAGAAGAATACAGCGCAGTACAGGCCCTTTAGCCCTCGATATTGCGCCAATGCAAGCCCACCTAACCTACACTAGCCCACTATCATCCATATGCCTATCCAATGCCCGCTTAAATGCTCATACTGAGGGAGAGTCCACCACTGCTACTGGCAGGACATTCCATGAACTCACGACTCTGCTCATCCACACTACCAAGTATCCGACCATTAGCCCAGTACCCCATCTTTTTGTTACTCTTACCAAAGTGAATCACCTCACACTTACCTACATTGAACTCCATTTGCCACCTTTCTGCCCAGTTTGTAGCTTATCTATATCCCGCTGTAACCTGCCACATCCTTCCTCACTGTCTACAACTCCTCCGACTTTCGTATCATCCGCAAACTTGCTCAACCAAACTTCTAACCCCTCCTCCAGGTCATTTATAAAAATAACAAACAGCAATGGTCCCAAAACAGATCCTTGCGGAACACTGCAAGTGACGGCACTCCAAGATGAACTCCATTTGCCATCAACTACTACCCTCTGTCTTCTTCCAGCCAGCCAACTCCTAATCCAAACCTCCAACTCACCCTCAATGCCAGACCTACGTATATTTTGCAGTCGTCTACCATGGGGAACCTTATCAAACGCCTTACTAAAATCCATATACACCACATCTACCGCTTTCCCCTCGTCCACCTCCTTAGTCACCTTCTCAAAGAATTCAATAAGGTTTGTGAGGCACGACCTGCCCTTCACAAAACCATGCTGACTCTCCTTGATCACATTATTCCAATCCAGATGTTCATAAATCCTATCCCTTACAATTCTCTCGAAGAATTTGCCCACAACAGAAGTGAGACTCACCGGCCTATAGTTACTAGGGTTATCCCTACTCCCCTTCTTGAACAAGGGAACCACATTTCCTTGCCTCCAATCTTCTGGCACTACTCCTGTAGAAACGAGGACATAAAAATCAAGGCCAATGGCTCTGCAATCTCCTCCCTTGCTTCCCAGAGAATCCTAGGATAAATGCCATCAGGCCCAGGGGACTTTTCTATTTTCACCCTTTCCAGAATTTCCAACACTTCTTCTTTATACACCTCAAAGCCATCCATTCTACTTCATTGTGACTCAGTATTCACATCGGCAACAATGTTCTGTTCCTGAGTGAATACTGACGAAAAGTATTCATTCAGTCTCTCCCCAATCTCTTCAGCCTCCACACGCAACTTCCCACTCCTATTTTTGACTGGAACTATTCCTACCCTAGTCATTCTTTATTCCTGACATACCTATCGAAAGCCTTAGGGTTTCCCTAATCCTACGAACTAAGGACCTTTCATGTGCCCTCCTTGCTGCTCTTAGCTGTCTCTTCAGGTCCTTCCTGGCTACCTTATAACTCTCAATCGCCCCAATTGAACCTTCACGCCTCATCTTTACATAGGCCGCCCTCTTCCATTTAACAAGGGATTCCAATTCCTTATTAAACCACCGCTCCCTCACACAACCCTTTCCTCCCTGCCTGACAGGCACATACTTATCAAGGACACTCAACAGTTGCTCCTTGAACAAGCTCCACATATCAATTACGCCCTTGCCTTGAAGCTTACTTTTTCAAGCCACACATCCTAAGTCATGCCTCACCGCATCATAATTTCCCTGCCCCCAGCAATAACTCTTGCCCTGTAGTGCACACTTATCCCTCTCCATCACGAGAGTAAAAGTCACCGAATTGTGGTCGCTATCCCCAAAGTGCTCACCTACCTCGAATTCTAACACCTGGCCTGGTTCGTTACCCAGAACCAAATCCAGTATGGCCTCACCTCTGGTTGGCCTATCTACATATTGTGTCAGGAAACCCTCCTGCACACATTGGACAAACACTGACCCATCTAAATAACTTGAGCTCTTGCTTTCCCAATCAATATCAGGAAAGTTAAAAGTCCCCCCGAACAACCACCCTATTACTTTCACTCTTCTCTTGAATCATCCTCGCAATCCTTTCTTCTACGATTCTAGGACTATTAGGAGGCCTATAAAAGACTCCTAACAGGGTGAGCTCACCTTTCCTATTCCTAACCATGGCCCAAATTACCTCAGATGGCGAGTCTTCATCCATCGTCCGTTCCACCGCTGTAATATTATCTTTGACAAGCAATGCCACACCTCCCCCTCTTTTACCCCCACCTCTGACCCTACTAAAACATTTAAACCCTGGGGCCTGCAACAGCCAAACCTGTCGCTGTTCTACCCATGTCTCCGTAATAGCCACAACATCGAAGTCCCAGGTAACAACCCACGCTGCAAGTTCACCTGCCTTATTTCGCATACTTCTTGCATTGAAGTATTCACACTTCAAGCCACTTTCCGGTTTACAGGCACCCTCCTTTGAAATTGATGCCATGTTCCTAACCTCCCTACACTCCAGGTCCTGCACCCTAAAGCTACAGTCTGGGTTCCCATGCTCCTGCAGAGTTAGTTTAACCCCCCCCACCAAGAGCACTAGCAAACCTCCCACCAACGATTCTGGTGCCCCTCAGGTTCAGGTGCAGACCATCCTGTTTATAGAGGTACCACCTTCCCCAGAAAGAACCCCAGTTATCCAAATACCGGAATCCCTCCCTCCTGCACCATCCCTGTAGCCACGCATTTAACTGTTCTCTCTCCCTATTCCTCGACTCTCTATCACGTGGCACGGGTAACAAACCAGAGACAACAACTCTGTTCGTTCTAACTCTGAGCTTCCAACCTAGCTCCCTGAAAGCCTGCCTAACATCCTCAGTCCTCCTCCTACCTATGTCATTGGTGCCAATGTGGACCACGACTTCGGGATGCTCCCCCTCCCCCTTAAGGACCCGGAAAATACGATCACAGACATCACGTACCCTTGCACCTGGGATCGAGTAAAGAAAATACAGTGACACTTGTCCTGACAGGGCGGGGAGGATATTGATACTTGTCCTGTATTGCTGGACATTTCTTCAAATCACCCCAGCGTCAAGGTGACTCTGCCCGAATGTATTGTTCAATTCCATTACTACTAACGGTAAAGACAATGGCCCTCAGCTTCCACAGAATTAGTTTAGGGAGAGCTTACAAATAGCAAGGAGAAACAATCCGTGGTGTGTTATATATCTAAAGCAAAATTGTAGCACAAAATTTGTGCATCATATGTTCTGGAAATTTTATGTAATTAGATTTCGTGTGTGTTCCAGTCATATTGGATGGTCCCAAGTTGC
This sequence comes from Chiloscyllium plagiosum, assembly GCF_037043375.1. Taxonomy (NCBI): domain Eukaryota; kingdom Metazoa; phylum Chordata; class Chondrichthyes; order Orectolobiformes; family Hemiscylliidae; genus Chiloscyllium; species Chiloscyllium plagiosum. The sequence continues at coordinate 20,831,676 of NW_028270188.1, forward strand.
ATCTAAACTACGTTAACGCAGCTATTCCTAATGATGTGAAAAATAAATGTCATAAATTCCATGAGGTGGGTTGAAGAGGATGATGTAAACGAAACTAAAGACCAATTTATTTCTGTTTGGATGTTGCGTGCTCAGCAGGCTAATTAATAACGTTACTCTGAAGCAGCTTTTGAGAAATAATGACAATAATATGTTCCATCTTAAACTGTGTCTGCATACAACAAAGAAATTTTGAAAATTATGGTCAAACGTCATGGGAGCTGGACGCTAAAGCACCAAGTTAGCTCCAGTGAATTGGGAAAGTACAATATAGCATTTAGTGACAGACAACCAATGGTTATTATAGTCCTAGAATCCTAATGCACGGAGACAGGCCCTTCAGCTTAAAGTGGTCCATGCCTACCATAATGTCCACCGACGCTCATCCCCTTTTCCCTGCCAAAACCCTACATCCTTCCAATCCTTTTCTTTCCATGTATTTGTCCAAATGCCCTTTAAATGTTGTGAGTGTACCCGCCTCAACCGTTGGCAGCTCATTCCATATGCATAAAACCCTCTCTGTTAAAACGTTGCTCCTCAAGTTCCCTTTTTTCTTTTCCTTCTAACCTTAAACTGATGCCCTCTGGTCGGTGGTTCCACACACCTGGGGAACATAGACTGGGTGCATTCACTCTATCCTTGCCTGTCATGATATTATATTCTTGTATAAGATACCACACCCCCCACCTCAGTCTCCTACAACCCAAGTTAAAAAGTCCTAGCTTGTCCAACTTCTCCATATAACTCAGCCTGTTGAGTCCTTGGCAATTTTTTTGTCAATATCTTTTGCACCCTTTACAGTTTACAAGCATCCTTCCTGCATCAAAGTGAACAAAACTTAATGTAACGCTGCAGGTGAGGCCTCACCAGCATACGAGGCAAAAGTGGCGATTGCCCATGCTGGACATTAGAGTCACAAGTGTGCGCTGGAAAAACACAGCAAGTCAGGCAGCATCTGAGAAGCAGGAAAATCGACATTTCGGGCAAAAATCCTAACCAGCGTACTGTACAGCTGCAACATAACTGTCCAACCTCAATATTTAATTCCCTGACTGATGAAGGTCAGTGGGCCAAACACCTTCTTCACTGCGCTGTCTACCTGTGACTCCACTTTAAGAGAACCATGCATCTGAACTCTAAATATCCTCTTTTCCAGTACACTGCATAAGGCCAATCCGTTCACCATTAAACTCCAAACCTGATTTGACTTTCGAAAATGCATACTAAACCCCATTTCCCGCATCTCGCCCAATTTCTCCAGCTGATCGAGGTACCGCTGCAATTTCTGATAACGATCCTCACTGTCCACAATACCGCCTATTTTAGTGTCATCTTCAAATTTACAGATCTTGCCTTGTACATCCCCATCCAACGTGTCGGCTTCTCCTGCATTCCATGTGACCTCACCTTCCAGAGCAGCCTACTATTTGGAGCCTCAACAAAGACCTCACTAAAATCAGTATCGACTGCTTATGCCACTCTGCTCTTGTCAACTATCCTGGTAACTTCATCAAAGATCTCTAACAAATTTGTGAACCATGATCTCCCTTGCACAAAGATGTGCTGACTGCTGCTAATCAAACCCTGTATTTCCAAATGCATCCACATGTTATCTCTCAGAATCTTCTCAAGTAACTTACCTAAGACAGATGATGGGCATACTGATCAATAGTTCCCAGGTTTTACTTTGTGCACCTTTTTAAATAAGGACACAACATTCGATACCCTCCAACGATCCAGGACCTCACAAGTGGCCAACGATGATGCAAAAATAACACCTCGGGTCGCCACAATTGTTTTCTCTCCTTTTGCAGGAGTGCATTGATATGCAGGTTCAGGATCAGGAGATATATAGAAATGATGTGATGTCTGAAAAAGACATATGTTCCTTTCAGGCACAAAAAAAAAACAGAGAAAGGGAATGTGACTTAATGATGGTTAACATAGCAAATTAAAGATCATATTAATCATAGGAACAGACTTCAGAAGGATTCCTGACATTGTGGAAACCTGAGATTTCTCAGAATTTATTCTGGAGAACAGGAAAATGGCGCAGAAAATAATCAGTTACTTTGCAACTGTCTTCATGGAGGAAGATCCAGAAAATCCCTGAGAAATACCAAGTGATCATGTAGGACTCCTGGATTTAAACACATAAATTCAAATCATATCAGTCGCAAGGCCATATTTGAAAATATAGCTGGATTGAGCATTGCTAAGTCTGACGGACCACATGCATTTCATTTCAAAATGTCAGAAATAAAGCAGCAATAGAAGTCTTAATTGCACTGGCAATTAATGTGTCTCCTTTTCTTGTGCATCCCGCAGAGGCCAGAAACCATTATAGGTAAAGGGAAGGTTGTAAACGTGATTCAAGCATGATGCATGAACAGAAAGGATGGAAACATTTACAAAGGGAAGAAGAGATAGTGTGCAGAACTGCAGACCAATTAACTTGACAACTTCAGGGAAACTGTTGGAATCTATTATATAGGATGTGCTATTAGGTATTACGAAATTACCAGCAATATTGGATATAATCAGTTTGCATTTCTGACACAGGAATCATACTTGATAAACTTCGGAATTGTTTGAACTTATTTCTTGCAGCGCAGACAACGGAGAACCTGTAGAAATGGCACATTTGGATTTTCAAAAGGCTTTGTGTATGAACTCAGGCAGTGTGTTCGTTAATACAATTAATGTGAAGGGCATTTGGAAGAAGACATGTAAGTGGAAAGTTGCAGTTAGTTTAGCCTTCATTTAAGGGAATCGGATTATCGATGTTAAGACATGTTGAAACAGTTAGCGAGTTTTGAGAAGATTTGTAGCTCAGGTTGATGTTCTAGATGTAGGTTTGCTCACTGAGCTGGAAGGTACATTTTGAGATGTTTCATCACCATACTAGATCACACCTTCAGTGCGCCTCCGGACGAAGCACTGCTGATGATTCCTACTTTCTATGTATATGTTTGTGTTGATGATGCAATTTCCTGTGTTGATGCCATTTCCTTTGATTATGTCATTTCCAGTGTTTTTCTGTTCTCATGGGAGGTAAATCGGGTCCAAGTCACTCTGTTTGTTGATAGACTTCCGGAAGGAATGCCATGCTTCTAGGAATTATCGTTCATGTGTCTATTTGGCGTGTCCTGGATGGATGTGTTGTCCCAGTCGAAGTGGTGCCCTTTCTCATCTGTATGTAAGAATACTTGTGAGAGAGGGCCATGTCGTTTCGTGACTAGTTGATGTTCATGTATTCTGGTGGCGAGTTTTCTGCCTGTTTGTCAAACATAATCTTTGTTACAGTCCTTGCACGGTATTTTGTAAATGACATTATTTTTGCTTGTTGTCTGTAAAGGGCCTTTCAAGTTCATTAACTGCCGTTTTAGTGTGTTGGTGGGTGCCAAGAGTAGTCTGGTAGTCATTTCCGATTTGTCTTTGATCTAGGGTTTCTGGACGCGTTTTGTCTGCTTGTTTAGGTTGTTGCTGAGAAATCGGCTGACTGTGCTCAATGGATACACATTCTTTTTAATACACTGCATAGGCAATTTTCCTCTACTCTGCGTTGTTCCTCTGTGCTGCACTGTATGGTGACTCGTTGGAATAATGTTCTGATGCAGATTCGTTTGTGGATGTCTGGGTGATTGCTTCTGTAGTTTAATATTTGGTCCGTATATATTTTTTCCTGTAGACGCTGGCTTGAACTGCAACTTTGAAGACGATCTGGATCTCCCTGCACACCAGGAACAGAAAGCAAAATTGCAGTTAAAGAAATCAGTTAGAAAGATAAACGGTGTGTTGACCATCATTTCAAGGCGATTTCATTACAGCAGTAACTGTGTGTTATTGCAGCTGCACACGGCCTTGGTGAGACCAAATCTCGAACATTGTGTAATATTATATGCAGTTTTTGTTTCCTTGCCTCATAGAAGACTAACCGGACATGGGGGAGAGGAGTGAAGGATGACCAGAGTCTTCTCTTGGAGATTAGGCTTGTGGTTGGAGCAGAGTTCGTGTCGACTGAGCCTGTATTCCATTGGGTTTAGGAAAATGAATGGAAATCTCAGAGAAATACATAAAACTCTATCGGGTGAGACAGACTGGAAGCAGGGATGAAAAACCCCTGGCGGAGATGACTAAATAATTGCCACAGTATTAGATACATAGGGTAGAGGATCACTGAAGGACAGACGATCAGCCATCATGACAGGAAGTTCTCCCTTAATTTGGAGCTGTAATTCTGAGGAACACTATGCTACTAAGAATCATGCAATATCAATAATGTGTGAACAACAGGCGAATGGAAAAACCGTGAAAAATATAACTAAAAATCAAAACAAAAATAGAAGTTAGCTGAACAAAAATGATACCTCAGTCTAAGTAAATGTTTAATTCAGATATATTGTAATAAATAATGCAGTAAGTGAAGCACTTCAACAGTACTTTCACTGACTCCAGCCTTGTACATTTCACCAAGCGCTTCGCCAGAAAGCAAGCGAGCTGACTGAACACGTGATGCGGAAACAGATTTCCAGTTCTCCCCAAGATTCTCCATCCGGTTTGAAATAAATTTCCTTCCAAATATAGACTACAATTCCCAGTTTCAAGCTCAGTTTCATTGCTTACACAATTGTTTAATTTCTAGTTTAGCTAAACACACTGAGGGTGCATTTTGCAGACAAAGGATCCTGAGGCTGGGTTTTGCTGTTCAGCTGGAGCCGGTGATGGAATCGCGTAATAGTGAATGGGAGCTCGCTTTATAAAAGCAAGTTCGACAATTCACTCATTGCATTACAACCACATCACGGTTAATAAACACGCATTACAAGAAAACGGTTATGCCGTAGCAAAGTCGAAGGAGCGAAGGGGCTAATGCAGTTTATATTTGTTGATATTTATCCCATTAAGGTTTGTGCACGATTTGTGTGAGAAGTGCGTTGAGGAGATGTTCAGCCATTAACTTGAATTGGGGTGGCTGAATGATTTGAGTCAACTACATCTTTTCTGATGTTTCTGTGCAGTCTGTGGGAACACTCCGTAAATGTTGTTACAAGCTCTCAGACGTTCAGAAGGAGTACTCTGCAGTGTTAACAGGACTGTGTTTCCTGTTTCATTTTCTCACACCAAGGCTGGTTCCAGGTGTTCTGTCCGCTTTTATGCTTGCTGATGCAGGAGCAATTTGATTTCATTGAATGTCTTGCTTGGCCGTTTCAGACACCAGTGAAGTGTTTACACATGTTTATGTGTTTGGAGTCACTTTTAGACCAGACCAGGAAATGACAGGAGATTCACTTCCTGAAAGTACATTCTTGAATCAATTCGACATTGTTCATGCATTAATTTATTAAAATCATACAATATCAATAATGCGTGAAAAACAGGCGAACGGGCAAACAATGGTTAAAAACGACATTAGCTTCAGGGTCACTATTACAGACATCAGATTTTAGATCTCAATATTTTACTCTTTTTTTTCAAACTTGCACCAGCTGCCAGAGCATTAGTCTTGTCTGAATTAGTAATCGAGTGGCATTTCCAAAGTAGTATCAGCTTCACATGGGGAACTTTCGGAAACCACACTGAGCAGTTTATTTCTGTGCTGCCTCACAGCTCTGTCAAAGAGATCTCCCACCAGTTTGACTATTGTGACTGGACTGAGGGTGTGGCATTTGGTCAATTTGTAATTATTCTCCTCTGAGGTGACTGGACATATTTGTGTAATTTTCCATATTGTCAGGGAGATGTCAGAGTTGGACGTGGAATGAAACAGCTTCCCCAGGGACACGGATTCTTATGCAGTACAAATCTTCAGTCCTATGCAAGAATTGTGTTAGAGCCCATTGCCGTTGTTGTATCTACGCTGTTTAGCTGCTTCTTCATGTCACCTGCAGCGAATCGACTTGGTTGAAGACCGACATCTGTGATTCTGCTGGCATCATGATGAGGGTGATGTCGATCACTGACTAAACCTTCGGCCTGAGGGTGATGCAGTTACTATTCTTGTCTTTCACACTGATGTACAGGCGTGTTCCATTATTAATGATGAGGATCTTTGTGGAGCCTTCTCTTCCAGTGATTTGTCTGTCATAATTTATGACTGAATGTGGCAAGATTGCAGAGCTTTGATCTGCTCTGCTTGTCAACCTGTCATCAAGATTGGCATCAGATAGTTCTGACTCTAGCATATTAACTCAGCTCATCACTAACCAATAGATTGAGTTGATGGTAATGGAACACAGAGTAATTTTCCAGGGCAAAGATTCACAGGTTGTGGTTGAATGTGTTCTACAGCTTTATATGAATGCGCAGTTCTGAGCTGCGATATCTGTCATGCAATTCAACTGCCGGTCCCGCAGTTCACATCGAGACCGATTCACCAATCAGCCCTGTACACAGTGACCCACTGTAGTTTCTGATGTGGTAACACTTCCATCTTCATGTTTTCATTCTGCTGAGAATCTCTCTCTGGTTTCACACTTCCTGTCTGACACATTCCTCAAAACCATTTAACTGTATATAATTCAACTGATTAATCCATCTGAATCTTTTGCCTTGAGTAGTGTCATCCTCTGTGTTTAATGTGAATGTGTTTCCCTCTGTTTTTCTCCCTGGCCATGATTAAGAGCTCTGTGGAATAGTGATGCCAGCGATGTATATTTTCGGTACCAATGAATTTGAGCACCTTCCGTTAATGTTCCCTTTCCAGTCAATGACGACCCGTGTTGGACAGGGCGTCTGAGCAGCTTTGACAAATGTCTTTGAAACTTGTTCAAAACCAGCAATCGCTCGAGCACCTAAGCAGGTCACGCAGCATCTATTGCGTGAAGACAGAGTTAATCTTTCGGGTACATTGACTCTTCTTCAAAGCTTCTAATTTTTGGTTTTGCTTCAGAATTCCAGTATCCACAGTTGTTTATTTATTGAAAATTTGTCCTATTAATTTCTGGAGATACTCAACAGATCAACAGATCTGACATCGTCTTCGGAGACAGAGTAAAAGAGTAAACGTTTAAAGTCCAATGTTACTCTTCTTCAGAACTGGAAAGGATTGGAAAATGTGCTCTCTAACTCCTGCATAGCATCGGAGGAGGGGTGACAGGAAACGGGGTGTGTAGGTGCAGTACAAAAAGACAAACGGGCTTTTTAACGTTGGATGAAAGAGAAATAGATGTAAAATACGTGTAAATTGAGGTGTGAATGGGGGGGGGGGGGGGGGGGGCACTTGATTCTATCCATTAAGTACAATATTAACAACACACGGTCATGGTGACCACAGGAGGGAAAATGTGTGAGAGATAGAGAACAGCCATAATCGAGTTAAGCTGTGAAGTTATGGAATTGCATATTAAATCCTACAGGCTGTAACGTGCCAAAGTATAATGTGAGGTTTCACTCGAGCTTGGCTCGTGCTTCACTGTAAGCTTGCAACAGCCCAGGACTGACGTATAGCAGGTAAGCATGGTAGGTTACTGAAATAGAAACAATGAGAAGATTAGGTATATTCCTCGAGTCATAATAGAAGTGTTCCTCAAAGCACTTTCTGTTTGGTCTCTCCAATGTGAAGGAGACTGCATTGACAATATCTAGCATTATTTCTTCTTCGAAATAAATACATAATTGCACCCTGGAACCTCCGCAGCCACAGCTTTAGTCCTGTTTTCCTGATAGTATTTTTAAAATCTATTCAGTCACACATTGTTCCCCACATCGTAACCACAGGGTCTAAGCAACAATCTGGTCGTAACGTATGTTGCTGCCTGCTTCGAACTGATTTCCTTTGTTTCTACCGAATATTCAAGTCTGCTTCTGTATTTTTAACTGTTGTTAGGCTGGAGATTTTCAGACGACTCTATAACATCCTTGTTTTTATACTCTATACAACTATTCATCAGAGCAAGGTTAATTAAGCATTCTTACTAACAATTTCAACTTGCCTGGCACACCGTGATTTCCTGTCTTCTTTGTCCCTCTCTCCTTAAACTGGGAGCGGGGCTGGGATGGGGGACGGTTCCATTTGCCAGTCCTGTAGGACCTTCCCTGATTCCAGTGATTCCTGAAAGATCACCAACGATACTTCCACAATCTTTTCAGATATCTCCTGAGAACAATGGGGATGAGTTCATCAGGTCCGGGTAATTTACTCAGCTTTGGAGCTTTCGGCTTCCCCTGTACTTTCTCCTAAGTGATGGTCACTCCACTTCCCTCTGCTTCCTGCTTTTGATGAGGTTGTGGTGCCTTCCACCATGAAGAGTGATGCAAAGTGTCTTATCAATTTCTGTGACATTTTATTGTTTGCCATAACTACTTCAGCCTCATTTTCTCGCAGTAAAATGATTTCTCTTGCCTCCCACTCTTCCTCTTATATATCTGAAAATCGCTTGCAATCTTCTGTCATATTATGAAGAAGCTTATCATAGTGTTTAATCTTCTCCTCCCTATTGCTTCTATTAGTTATTTTCCAAAGATATTTAAAGACTTCTTAATCCTGTGGATTCGCAATAATCTTCACCACATTTTATGCTTTCTCTTTTGATTTTATACTGTCCCTGACTTCCCTTATGACTTATGGCTGCCTCGCCCTCCCCTGAACATTTTTATCTTCCTTCTGATGAATTTCTGAAGTGCCTCTGAATTATCACCAGAAACCTCTGCCATTGATGCTCCACGGACTTCCCTGCCCGGTTCCCATTTCGATTAACTCAGGCCAGCTCCTCCCCCGTGTCTTTGTAGTTACACTACTCAATAATACTCAGGAAGAGAGCAATAGATATTAGATTACTTACAGTATGGAAACAGTCCCTTCGGCCCAACAAGTCCACACCGACCCACCGAAGAGCAACCAACCCAGACCCATTCCCCTACACCAAACACTACGGGCAATTTAGCATTGCCAATTCATCTGACCTGCACATCTTTGGACTGTGGGATGAAACCGGCGCACACGGAGGAAACCCACGCAGACACGGGGAGAATGTGCAAACTCCACACAGACTGTGTCCCAAGGCAGAAATTGAACCCGGGTCTGTGGCGCTGTGAGGCAGCAGTGCTAACTACTGCGCCGCCCAGATATAAATTGAAAGAAGGAAAATTGAGAAATGGGGCACGGTGAATAATTGGAGAATTTATTAATTTGATACAAAGGGAGACAGAGAGAGAGAAAACATATATAGATGAGGAGATATAAGAAGAAACAAAACTAGGTCATCGATAGAAGTAGATGCACTTCCCTATTTGTGTTCACAATTCCTGTGTGCAGTGGTCCTTTGTACGTCGTATGTACAGCAGAGACATATGTTCAAATGCCGAGTCTGGTGCGAGCTTTTTTTATCTCCAGTAATATGACAGACAATAGCTGTTTATAGAACACACCGGGATAATATATTTATTTGCTGATAGAAAGTAGATGTACTGAAATAAGTTGGGACACCAGAAACAGGAATGTATAAAATACATCGTGATAAATGTGAGAGACGAAAGCAGAGAATCCCAGAAATGAAGGAACGTTGAGAGAAGGAGAAGGTGACACCTCAGATTAGGACAAAATATCATTAAAATGTTCTTTAAATTTTCTATGTCATATGTATTATATTTTGTTAACTGTGACACGATTTTCATTGTAAATCTGTTGTCCACATACGAACCATTTTCACTATCTACACACACTGATTAGACAGTGTACATAAAATCATTTTCCTCCATTTGAAATTGTCATGTTTCCTTTACAGTGTCACTTGCCAATCCTTCTTCTAAATTTATTATCTTTCTTTCTCAGCATTTTATTTTGTTATGTTGATCAAAAAGATATTGGTGACTGGGAGGATATCGCTTTCTTCCTCTCCAGTCTCTGCAGCCACTGTTTCCTATTCCATTCTGTTTCTTAACTCAGGACACATATATATTGTGTTTTACACCTTAATCCCAATAAATAAGGCAATTGTATACGTAACATTTACTTTTCTGCTCAGGCAAAATAAAAATCTGAAACAAGAAAAGGCGTTTAAACTGAGCCCTAAGCTGTTTCCATCTTTCGAAACAAGTTATTGAGGAGTGACAGCAATGCCCAGGGCAGTTGTGTCCTGAGACAGTTTTTAGACGGCCACTTGGTGATGTGGAGAAGACTTCAGTGCTGTAACAACCTCGCTATTTTCTCCTTAGAGAGTGGTTACCTAGACAATTTTTACGTGGATTACAAAACAGAGTCATCTAAGCTGTGAAGAGAAATCATCACCTTCTCCTTTAACTTTAACATTGTTCGAGCAAGCATAGATGAGCCATAACAGCATTAGCAGGCGATGTCAACATTCCACCCAGACCAGGAAATGTTGTTATGTTAAAAGTGTTGTAATGAAACTGGTTAAATGGAGCTGTTTGTTCAGTGACCATGATTGATGTCAGTCTCCATGGACCCTACCTGTGTCACTGGAAGGTGTCCGTCTTCTTTTAATGAGAGTCTTCTTTCAGTGTGCATCCTACTGTATTAATACCAGCATTATCCTGGACACGATTCAGATCAGCAGCACCAGAGAGACGTAGAGATCACAATCTGAGAATATTGGACGAGAATGTGCCAACAATGGATCAGAACTGAGAACAACATACTGAAATGTTCCAAAAATGGATCAGATCCTGAGTACATTGGGGAGACAGGCCACCTACTTGCGGAACGTATCAGCGAACACCTCTGGGACACCCGCTACCCCGAACACAACCACCCCGCGGCTGAACACTTTAACTCCCTCACCCACTCCACCAAGGACATGCAGGTCCTTGGCCTCCTCCATCGCCAGACCATAGCAACATGACGCCTGGAGGAAGAGTGCCTCATCTTCCGCCTCGGAACCCTCCAACCACAAGGGATGAATGCAGATTTCTCCAGCTTTCTCATTTCCCCTCCCCACCTTATCTCAGTCCCAACCCTCGGACTCAGCACCGCCTTCTTGACCTGCAATCTTCTTCCCGACCTCTCTGCCCCCACCACCTCTCCGGCCTATCACCCTCACCTTAACCTCCTTCCACCTATCGCATTTCCAACGCCCCTCTCCAAAGTCCCTCCTCCCTACCTTTTATCTTAGCCTGCTTGGCACACCCTCCTCATTCGTGAAGAAGGGCTTATGCCCGAAACGTCGATTCTCCTGTTTCTTGGATGCTGCCTGACCTGCTGCACTTTTCCAGCAACACATTTTTCAGCTCTGATTTCCAGCACCTGCAGTTCTCACTTTCTCCTTTGATTACCATAGTCCCAAACTAACCTCGTCCCACCTGCCGACGCTTGGCCCATATACCTCCAACCCTCTCATTTTCATGTTTTTTAAATGTTGTAACCGCAAGCAATCATTATTGAATCTCCTTCAAGACTGTTTATATTGAAAATTCTACTTCTTGCCGACTGCAAACTAGCTTTAATAATCCGAAATTTTAAAAACGGTAGGGACAGGGTAAACAAATCAAATCTAAATATTGGACAACTTGATGCCAGTGCTGACGAAATTATTGTAAACTTTAATAAAGAATGTGATAATTAGAGACTTGAGGAATCAAGATGTGACTTGGCAGAATCTGCTTAGCTTCAGGAAAGGGAAATTATCTTTGGGAAACCGGTGCAATTGAGGCGTCTACTAATGAGAACTCAGTGAAGGGGTGCATTTGTATTAGCAGAATACTTTCGACGTAGTTGTTGACAGGTGAGCGAAAGTCCATGAGTAAATGTGGATATACTACATGGATTGTGAAGTTGTGAGCGGAGATATTAAAGGGAGCGCTCTCGTTTCTTGACTGACGGCCGTTACTCGAGGGTTATCACACGGTTCATTGCTTGTACCACAACAATTTGCAAAGTAGACACATGATTTGGTTGTGGGTAACAAATAGCATAAATCTCATTTTGTACTGATTAAATGGTGCAAGGTTATTAAAAGACCTTGGTCATGAGTCACGAAACAGAATACATCCAGGGGTCTTCGAGCCATAGAGTCTTAGAGCACGCAAACTGCTGCATACCCAACTCTTATGAAACTGAAGCATATCTGGTCACGTGAAGACAGAATGGGTTTTGCTGAATTTCTTGGGAAGCAGCAGCTACAGATCAGGCCGTTCCGAATGTAAAAATTGGCTGGTAAATGAATACCTGAATTTCGGTTGCTGCTTTGCCAAAAAAAATCGAATTTAACCAATTAGTTTTAATCATGCCCAGGATATCAGAAGGCAAATGGAAGCTGAACTTTATTGATTTAACACGTGGAAACCAGTCGAATGATCAGAATTCAATGTGTCATGGGAAGAATGTAAATCGGATCTTTTGAACAATTAGAGGAAGAGCTACTGCTGTAGAGCAAGAAAGTTAATTGGCCATCTAACATCTTGGTCTCAACTAAAATTTTTAAAAGTCTATCAAAGATACTTTCTCATGTCAAACATACTTGCAGTAAAATAAGAGTAAGAAGATTACCCAGGGATACCAGCAGCTGGAATATTGAAGACAGGGAGAAAGACAGAGTCTGTGTCGTGTTGAGATTAATTTAATGTAATATTTAATAAATGGGTTATTGGAACAGCATATTTTATACAGTTGGAGTCAGATAGTAATCAGTTAAGAAAAGCGGGCTTTTGGTTGTGAATAGTTGCCGTTTATTGCTACTATTCGAGTTCAGAAAGTAAATTGATCCATCACTTTTCTTTAATGGTGGAAATTGGGAGTTCTCTGTCACTCATTGTTTACTAGCTTACAAGGCGAGCTGATCTTTTTTGGTGTTTGGTTATAACTCTCAGAGAGGTTCGGCATTGACATCATAACAGTTTGGAGGCTTATCGTGATATAGACAGATGTGAACAGACTTGTGGTACAAAAGATCCCAGCAGATTAAAGGGTTAGGTAAGAAAATGTGTTTAATTTTGGACACTTGTGGATGATTAATTGAAAATTGAGAGAAGTGGATCTTGACATTGTGAAAGAAGTTCTGGGGTTTGAAGATTTGCCAAGAAATGTTAGAAAGACGGAGGAAGGGCACACTGGTAGAATGAGCAGATAGGTTGGGTTTAACCTGGAACAAAAGGGAATTTGAAATTTTAATCGATTTTGACAAGCACGTTGGTGTATCACAGAATTAGACAAGGGCAGTAGACATCGAAAAAGTTTTATCGCAATTGAAATAAATGGAGTTAGATGATAAAGAGAGAGGAAAAAGAGATGGGATATTCTTAACTGAGCAAACAGAAAGCAGAAAGGGAGAGGAAAAGAGTAGAAAGAGATAAGGAGAGACAATTTGAACTTCAGAAGATGCAAATTGGTCAGGAAAGTCAAGAGAACAGGACGGAGATGAAGAGAGAAGATAGTGATGTACAGGAATATGTTAAAACTATTCCAAAGTTTGATGAGAACTTTGTCGAAGACTTCTTTAAATCATTTGAAAAATTGGCTGGGCAATTTGAGTGCTCAAAGAACTTATGGGTAATGCTACTTCAGACTAAGTGCGGTATTCGAAGCAGGATGGGAGATTTCGAAACTGGTGAAGTCAACATTGGCACCGTATGGTTTGAGGGTCCCAGCTGTCCTAACACATATCCACTTCACCCTCCCCTTCAACACATCATTATCGCCCCCACCTACATCAACCTATCATCTTCCAAGCTACCTTTCACCCTTCTCCACCCTCACCCATCTATTCAGCCCTCAGCCTCCTTTCCCCTTCCCCTCCACACCGACAATCCTGATAAATCGCTTGTGCTCGAAATGTCAAGTCTGCTGCTCCTCCGATGCTGCCTGGTCGACTGTGCTTTTCCAGCACCATACTTTTCAACTCTGATCTCCAACATCTGCAGTCCTCGCTTTCTCTCAGCCTCTAATAGTAAGAGACAAAAGTATTTGAACACTTTCTGACGTGTTACCCGAGCGGGTGATAATTTGTGGAATGGGGAAAGAAGTTTTTCATTCCTTCTGTAACATCAGATTGGAGATCTAAGTCAAGTCTGGGGAAGTAACAACGAGAGTTAATGACAGAGTGCCAGTTCCAGGAATGAGGATTTTTCTTCGGAACAATTTAGCAGGACCCAAGTTGCGTTGACGTCCCTTGTGGTGATGAATTCAAAGGAAGACCAGGTAACTGAGGTGATAAAAGAAGAATACCCAGGAATTTTTCCAGACTGTCTAGTGTCACGACCGACTATAATAATTTACAGCAAGAAGGAAAAACTAAAACAAAAGAAAAAGGAATTAGCTGACATCCTGTTTGCTATAACGGTGGAGGAAAAAAACTGAGCAGGCAAAGGGTCAGGCAATGGTGTTTAGCCCTGAAGGCGAAAGTCCTTACAGCAGAAATGTATGTCAGGAATTACAATATATTGTCGAGCGTTATTAACCAGGATGTAGAATTCTAAATGAAAATGGAGACCATGTCAGGTTACTGCAGAATGGAAATGGGCAGACGTGCTCCAGATTGTTTTGCCGGTAGCATAGAGACAGGAAGTGGTCCGGCTTGCACATGAACTACCTGCAGGAGGTCACCTCAGTGTGCGGAAGGCTCAGGCTAAGGTACAAAAGCATTTCTGTCAACCTGCAGTGCACAAAGACGTGTTTCTTTCTTTCGTACATGCCACACATGCCAAATGTTAGGTAAACCACAGGCAATAATAAAACCAGCACCTTACTTGCAAATTCCTCATATGAAGAGCTTTTCACGCGGGTTATAACCAAGCCCTCTTTCGATCGGTCCTCTTTCTAAAATAAAAGTGGAAAACATTATTTGCTGACCATAATGAATGTTTCGACCAGATTTCTCGAGAAAATTTCATTACAGAATGTTATGGCATAAAGGGTGGTGGAGGGGTGGTAGCTCTTTTTACTCAGTATGGACTACCCAGAGAGATTCAATTAGACCAACGGTCTCATTTTACCTCTCGGCTGTTTAACGAAATCATGGATAGCTTAGTCATACAGCACTTCAAACCAAGTGTGCACCATCCTGAATCCCAGGGAGCATTGGAAAATTGGCATCAGACGCTGAAGACTATGTTAACAGCGTACTGTCAAGATTGCCCGAAGTATTGGGATAAAGGTATCCCATAAAATTGTTTGACATTAGAGATGCCCAAAGGGAACTACTCTGTTTTCTCCCTTCAAGTTAATAATCAGACCAGTAGTGAGAGGTCCTTTGAAATTGAGAGAGAGATAAGATCGAGTAGTGTAGTTAACTGAACAGCGCATGAAGAGGGTGCAGCACAGAATGAAGTATGTGACAGATTAAAAAGTCTGACATTTTGACGTTTTCTCGCGGGGATGACGTATTAGCATTGCCATCAAAGGAAGGAAATCCCTTCAAAGGAAGATTTAGTGGTCGCTTCCGAATTGAAAACAAGTTGAGTCAGTTAAATTATCTCGTAAATATACCGGTTACCAAAAGGTTGTCTGATATGTCATGAGGATATGTTGAAGCCTTACTCTAATAAAGAGAGGGGAATGGAGAAACAGATGTTTGCTAAGTGCCCCGCAGAGTGAGGAATAAATTTCAGATGTGTGTGATGTGCGTCAAAATACTTTAAATAACAAGGAAGATCTTGAGCAGTGGGAGAAGATAGTGAGCGATATATTGCAGGAGCAAAGAACGCAATTTCTTGTTTGTTGCAATACGATGAGGACATATCCAACAGAAAAGATGGAAAAAATGTCACTATTGTGCATGAGGTGGAAGTAGGGGTGCTGCTCTGATAAAGCAACAATCCTACAAGCTTAATCCTCTCAAAGCCACATAGGTCCAGAAAGAAAGAGATGTGATGCTCAACAAAGATATCATCGCCGAGTCAGAGCTAGTGGAGTTGTCTGATCGTGTAAGTTCCCAAACCAGACAGAACTCAACAATTTTATGTGGACTATCGGAATGTCAACACGATAACAAAAGCGGATTCCTATGCAACACCAAGATTGGAGGACGGCAAACATACATTTTGACAAGTTACACGCATTACGAATGTCAATTTACGGCATGGTTATTGGCAGACATCTTTATCAGAGAAAGTGAAAGAAGTTGTTGCGTTTGTAACTCTAAATGGGCTGCATTAATCCAAAGTGATGCTCCTTTGAATGAATAATACACCAGCCACATTCAAAGTCTCATGAACAGTGTTATGCCCAAATGAACACATTGTGCAGCTTATCTATATGATGTAGTGATCTTTAGCAAGTGATTGAAAGATCACATGGAACAGTTGGCAGAGCAAGACAACAGAATTTGCGAAGACAGAATTGACGTGGTATCGGAAGATTGTTCCAAACTTCAACAGTGTTGTGGCGCCACTGATGAATTAACTAAAGAAGAACACAAAATGTTGATGTACAGAACACTGCCCAGAGGCAGTTGAGAACTTAAACTCAATACAAACCACCGCAACAGTTTTAGTTACACTAAATATTTTGAAACCCTTCAATATTGCGTTTGATGCTAGCGATGTAAAAGTTGGAGATATATTGATACAGGAAGATGATGATGAAATGGAATGGCACATTGGCGTCTTGATAAAAAACTCAAATCCACCAGAAAAAAAATATCCACTATTTATAAATAATGATTGAATTTGGGACTTGCATGACAACATTTTAATGTTCAGGAAACAAGCACAGTGTCAGAGCTGGTTGCATCCAATAACAACAATCTGCTCGCAATTTTGGAACGAAATGATGACTGAAATAAAACAATATTTCATTGGAGCCTTCTGCTCCGTACTTCCAAATTGCAAAATGGACATGTTGCTTTCGTATAACGTGAAAGCAGCTGAGTTACCGTGGAATTAAAGGAAACTTTATTGGAGAGATTTAGCTTATCCCAATGTTATGTATTTGCGCAGAGTCAATGGGAAATTATAATAAAGATTAATGACATATCTAATTCATTGTAATAGGATTAAGAATTAGAGAGGGGAAAGCTTAGTTTTCACACTGATAGTTATTTATTTTCTATCTGAAGCGGGGGAGATGTCATAAAGCTGAAAGCATGTCTGGCCGCGTTAAAACTGCAAGTGTTTTGCTCAAGATAAAGTATAGCCGCAGTATCCAGATAGTGGTCAGTCTGTTCCAAATGTAAGAAGTGGCTGGTAAATGGATACCTGAGTTTTGGTTGCTGTTTTGATAACAATTGAATGCAACCCAATTGTTTAAACAATGATCAGGATAACAGAAGCCAATGGAATTTGAATATAATTGTTTTTACATCTCGAAACTAATCAAATTT
The DNA here is from genome assembly GCF_037043375.1 of Chiloscyllium plagiosum. NCBI lineage: Eukaryota > Metazoa > Chordata > Chondrichthyes > Orectolobiformes > Hemiscylliidae > Chiloscyllium > Chiloscyllium plagiosum. Next base: position 20,848,928 of record NW_028270188.1, read on the forward strand.
AATACTTTAATGTGTCATGGGGAGTATATAAACCCAGTACTTTGAACATTAGAGGGAGACAAACTGCCACCCAACAACAATTGCTGGAGAGGAGGAGAGCTAAATGGCCATCCAAAACACTCTCTATCAAAGATCCATTTTCATATAACTATGCGCCTGCTGCCTTAGGTCTCTTGGTTCCATAACACTCCCCAGGATCTTACCAGTAAGTGTATAATTCCTGCACTGAGTTGACTTTAAAATGCAAAACCTCGTGTTTAACGAAATTAAAATTTATCTGCCACTCCTTGTCCCTTTGACCCATATAATTGTGGTTTCGTGCTGCTCTGAGATAATTCACTACACCACTGTCTTCTGTAAACTTACTAACTATGCTTCCGATGTTCACACCCAACTTCTTTCTCTAAATAATGAAGTCCCATGAACTCAGGCCTGATTCTTGCAGCACACTGTTGGTCAACAAGCCGCCAATCTGAAAAAAAATCCCTCTTCCTTCAAGCCAATTATGAATCCAATTAACTGGCTTCCTATGTATGCCATGTGACCTAACCATACTAATCTGTCGACCAACCGAAATGTTACGAAAACCTTGCTGAAGTCCATATCGTCAATGTCTGCTAAACTGTCTTCAACAATCTTCTTTGTCACCTCTTCACAAAACTCATTCAAAGTAATGAGACATGTATTCACATGCAGACAGCCATGTTGACTACCCCTGATCGGCCCTTGCCTCTTCAAAGGCACGTAAAACTACACCTTCAGGGAAACTCCAACAACTTACCCATCACTGTCATCAGGCTCACCGGTCTATAGTCCCCCGACTTTTTGGGTTACTGCTTCCTTTTCTAGTTCCGCTATTACACAGCTCACAACAAACGTTAAAAGTAAACAGTTTGGTGAAATGGCCATTGGTAGAGATGTCAGAATGGGTCAGGCTCAGATCAAGGAACAAATTCGTTTGGTGTCTTTAATCTCCGAAAACAACACATTTATGATCTAAATCATTGTTATTCAAACTATGATGAAAACATGAATGGCAGACTGTTTGGATTATGCAAATATATAATCATATTTCTCTTTCTCAAAAACACACATGCACACAGACAAACCGATTAAAAAATCTCTGCAAATTTAACTTCAAAGAACGTTGTCCAAATATTAGCTCATGACAAAAGGAAAACTTGAGAGATTGTCCAAAATTCTATTCTACTTCTGAAGATATTCTGCTCTCACAAGGTGCTAGCAAATGGGATTTAATCCTGAAACAGCGGGATATGGCTGAATTCCATTTGCTTTAGTCAGCGAAGAGATTCCAGTGAATTCTGGTCAGGAATCCTCGACGAGGGCGGCGCGTTGACTCAGCCGTGAGCACTGCTGCTTCACAGCGCCAGGGACTTGGTTCCAATTCATGCATCGGGCGACTGTCGGTGTGCAATTTATACATTCTCCCCTTATCTGCGTGAGTTTCTAATGGGTGTTCCGGTTAACTCCTGCAGTCCAAAGATGCGTAGGTTAGGTGGATTTGTCACGTCCAATTGTCCAGATCGTCCAGGGATTTCTGGATTAGGTACTTTAAGGGTAAATATAGAACAGAGGAATTGGTCTCGGATTTTTATTCTTCGGAAGGTTAGTGTAGACTTGTTGAACCGAAGGGCTTGTTTCCACATTGTAGGGTCTCTATTAAAAAAAACGTAAAGATGACTGAGGAGTGTTTTTCTAGCTCTCACACTTTGCTGTGAAGAGGAACAAGGAAGCAGAGAGAGTAAAATAGGTCATTCCTTCTCGGGCAGATTACATTTTCTTCCTCTCTGAGTTCAAACACACAATAATGTAATCGGCTCCCAAACTGGACCATGTGACATCTCCTTGAACACTGTCCGAAATATGACTCCGTCACATTCCCTGCTCTATGTAGGTGCATCGGTACTGCTAATATACACAGCGCCATTCCCTTAGCTTAAAATGGCCCCACTCGATTTGAAGATGTGTTTATTTGTGCCTGCGTGAATTAAAAATAACATGTTTAATATATTCAGAATACCGGAAAAAAAAGATGCATTTCTTTTAGCAAAAACGGAAATTGCTGGAAAAGGCCAACAACTCTGACAGCATCCAGATGTCTTTTAAATGCCGTAATTTTACCAGCCTCCATCATTTCCGCTGATAGCTCATTCCATTCACACACCACCCTCTGCATGAAAAAGTTGCCCCGTGAAGCCTCTTCCATATCTTTTTGGTCTTACTTTCAACCAATGCTTTTGCTTTGGCGTCCCTATCCTGGGAAAGAAAAATTATGACTTGCCCTATCCATGAACTTTCTAAATTTATGAACTTCGACTGCTGCGAAATGTGACTCCAATCGATATGAATGACTTTGCTTTCAGTCACGCTGGGCCTAAAATCTGAAATTCAATACTGACAACATTTACTTCTCCATCAGTTTGTTAATGACATAGTATGAAACGCTTCTGTGCAATGTGAAATGAGTACTTTGTGCCCGGAGATAGGGACACTGCCACTACTCGGCAATAGCCCCTAAAGATGCAATATTATTCTCTTGTGTGTTTGTTCATCAGCCTGTTCTGACATGCTGTGACACACCTCCACAACAGGCAGCACCAGACCGTCTGGCCTGGAGCTAGTCAGAATACCACACATTTTCAGTAATTCATACTAAATCCAGAGTTCTGGCTCAAAAGCAAGGACACTACCCACTACACAAGATTTTAACCATGCAGAGAAATTGATCACCATTTACGTGCCAACTTTCAGCTCGGTGTGGATTTATTAAACTCTGTTTAACATTACTGAACTAACCGATTTTTTTTTAATTGTGAAAGAAATGTAAGGTATTTCTCTCAACGACCGGATGTTGAGTGCATGTGCTGTGCCACCGAGATAAAACACGATCATCTTTAATTTCTTGGCTATGATTTCCATCGTAAATCGCTATTATCTGTAATTTAAATATTAAAGGAAAATTCTGCAGACACTGTCTGGACAATCAAGGGTCTTGACTAGATATTTTTACTGATCACCATTCTGCAGACACTGTCTGGACAATCAAGGGTCTTGACTAGATATTTTTACTGATCACCAGACACGAAGAAAGACAATAATCTCTGGCCCCATATTATGGATTCACTATTTCCAGCCGCTGGCGTGTGACTTCACTCAAAATCATGAACTATTACAAGGCAGCTGATTACTGTCCAGCTTCTCATCCTGACTGACTGTGCCTGCAATCTGTCCCTCCTCACCCAACCGCGCAAGACAAACCAGGCTGAGGGTCTTTGTGAAAATCAAAGCTGGAGTGAGCAGGCTTCCTAAAGAGGGTGGGTATTTTTAATATTGAAGAGTGAGGAGGCGGTATTATCACACACTGGGCTGAGGAGGGACAGATGGAATTTCTTTTGGATTAATGCAAGGTATTGGATTTATCAAATCAAACAAGAGCATGACTTGTACAATTGAAAATAGTGCATTTGGTAGTTTGTACAGCAGAGACCTCGGCCGTCAGTTATACGGCTTTAAACTTTGCACCACATATAGATAGCGTAGTTAAGAAGGTGTTTAGTACACTTCTCTTCATTGGTCAGCATTACAGTATCGGAATTGGGATGTCATGTGTAGGTTGTACAGGACATTGGTGAGGTTCTTTCCTGGAATACTGTGAAGTTCCGGTCGCCCTGCCAGCACATTCCACATACAAACCACGCTCTGGTGCAAAATATCCCCCTTATGTCACTTCGAAATTTTTGTCTTCTCACCTTAAAATTATTCCCTCTAGTTTTGGACTTCCCTACACTTAGAAAAGACCTTGACCATTCAAGTCTATATTAATGATTTTGACATTATTATACTGAAGAGAATTCAGAAGAGATTAACCTGGATGTTACTGGGAATGGAGGTATTGAGCTATAAGGATAGGCTGGATAGGCTAAAACATTTTTCACTGGAGAGGATGAGATTCAGGGGTGAAATTACAGAGGCTTATAAAATCATGAGGCGTACAGGAGAGTTGAAGAGCAGTTGTTTTATCTCTTGAGTGCTGGATTAAATCCGGGGTATACGTTAAGATGAGAGGGGAAAGCTTTACAAAGGTCGTGAGAGACAATTATTTTCAACTGAAGATTGCTTGTGGAATGAACTTCAAAAGGGAGTGTAGGAAGGAGGTACAGTTCCAACGATTAAAAGTCGTTTAGATCAGTGCATGGATAGGAAATCAGTCTGGATGGTGCTGTGAGCACCTGTCTCCCCATCTCCCTCTGTAAACGAATTCGTGTTTGTTTTCAAACTCTGCGAATGCCTGCCCAGTGGCGTGGGAAGTCCAGCAGTGAGTGTCATTGCATGAGTTAAAACACTGCTGAGAGTGTCAGACCTGCTCCACACAGAGACACACATTTGCACACAAAAAAACTGTTAGAACACGGCGTTCAACCCTTCTGGCAATGGAACCTAAATGCGGAGAAAAGCTCAATTCGCTTCATAATCTAGTAAAATATGAGCACAGATTATTGAAGTTGTCAAGACAAGTGCAGAGAACAGTGAATATCACAGATTAGTTTCAGTATCTGAGCTGTTTACAAGAGGAGGTGAAGAATGGAGTGTCCATGCTCCCTTCCGCAGAGATGGCAGAGACAATGTATTTTGAGCCCACCCTCCTGCCCACCCTCGTGGGATTCACTTTTTACCAGCTCGATGCAGAAGGGAGATTATATCAGGGCAACGGTTTCTAAGTTTTACTGTGGAGAAACGGCAGTGACAAAGTGTTTAAAGTGAGAATTGCGCTTAACTGAACATTGCTCCTTATTCGGTTGGTGGGAAGTGAATGCTTCAGAATCTCCACACGAGACATATCGATCCTCTTTGGCTCATACCAGGGTCCTCCCGACATTTGTGGGCGGCACGGTGGCACAATGGTTAGCATTGCTGCCTCACAGCCCCAGAGACCCGGGTTCAATTCCCGCCTCAGGCGGCTGACGGTGTGGAGTTTGCACGTTCTCCCCATGTCTGCGTGGGTTTCCTCCGGGTGCTCCGGTTTCCTCCCACAGTCCAAAGATGTGCAGGTCAGGTGAATTGGCCATGCTAAATTGCCCGTAGTGTTAGGTAAGGGGTAAATGTAGGGGTATGGATGGGTTACGCTTCGGCGGGTCGGTGTGGACTTATTGGGCCGAAGGGCCTTTTTCCACACTGTAATATAATCTAATTACAGCGGGAAACCCTAATTTGGAGAACGGGCAGTCCACCATCTGGCTTCACCCTGCCTGTCCTATTCCAGGAATTTTCTAACGAAATTGGAGAAAGAGAGGGAGGGAGTGAGGGTGGGAGTGGGTGGCCGTGCTGGTTGGGGAGATATGGTGAAGGGCCAGGAGGGTGTCAGTCCATAATGTTGTATCCGTGCAGTGTTATAAGTGTGGGGTATAGTAGGGGGAGAGTGAGGGAAGGTGTTGCGTGCAGCAGTGAGAGTGGTGCAGTATGATCCTTGTTCGGGGATCGATGCTGTAAAAGATATACGGGAGTGTGAGGAAGCAGAGAGCATTCGGTGACCCTTATCCTGGCAGAGCTGGGAAAGTTATTAATGCTTGTCCTGTATTGCTGGACATTTCTTCAAACCACAGATACTACACTGAGCTGAATGGTGAATTCAGAACACGCTTGGCGAGTCTGGTGATGTGGACCTTTCCGCGAAAAGACTGACCTTCCCTCTGTACGAGCCCACGCACCAGAATCTCCGAGAGTCTGACATCAAATCCGTGCTGTAATTGCCCATTATGTGCCATGGTCGGGGTAAACTTTCCGGCGCAGCTCCGAACTGAAAAAGCTCAACCATGTGCCATCGGCCATTTAAAGATGGCACCAGTGCCAGGGATCTGAGAATATACAGGGGCATCCAGGCAATGGTGAGTACCTCCAGCCACAATTGGTGGGAGATTCCAAACAGGCCTTGTTAGCTGACAGGGAGAGAGATGAATGAGAGGGGGCTGGAGCTGGAGCACTTGGTATAATGTGGGGGTAAGGGAATTGAGAAAACTGGTGAAATCCACATTGACCCTTTGTAGTTGCAGTGTTCCATGGCGGAAGATGATGCGGTATTCCTCCAGGCGGCGGATAATTCGGGTTTGGCGATGGTGTAGTCCCAGGACCTGCATGTCGTTGGCGGCGTGTGGGGGTGAGTTAAATTGTACAACCACTGGGCAATAGATAGACTGGGTGATGTGTGTGGAGGTACCGGTAAATTTCCATCGGGTGTGGAAGGTCCCTTTGGGTCCTTGGACGGAGGTGAGGCGAAAGGAGCGGTCACAGGTTTTAGAGTTCCTGCGGTGACAAGGGAAGGTGCAGGTAGTGTAGGGGGTGCTGATGGGGTGGCGTGGCGGAAGTCATGGAGGGAACGGTCTCTCTGGAACGCTGATAGGGGAGGGGAGTGAAATCCCTTTTCGTGGATTCTATTTGTTGGTGATGGAAGTCGCAGACGAAGGTGCAACAGATGTGGAGGTTGGTGGGGAGCAAGGTGTGGACCAGGGGTGGGGATCGAGGGCAAAGGTGCGGGAAGTGCAGGAGACGTGCTCAAGGCCATCGCGGGCCAAGTGAGAAAAACCATTACAGTGTTAGAAGAAGGAGGCCATCTGGGATTTTCTGAGGTGGAATTGGTCATCCTGGGAACAGATGCAGCAGAGGTGTGGGAATTGGGTGTCAAGGACGGCGCTTCTGTTGGAAGCAAGGTAGGAAAAAGTAGCTGTGGGGGTCGGTGTGTTTGGAATGGTTTCCGTGTTCAGTTGATCGCCGGAAATGGAGACGGGGAAGAACAGGAACGGGAAGGATGTTTCTGAAATGGTTAAAGGAGAGGAAGTTATCAGGGATGCTCCAGGAAGAGGAGGGAGATGTCAGACATGTTCCTGGAAGGGAGGGGAGGCGTCACAGATGGTCCAGGAAGGCGGGGATGGTGTCAGAGATTGTCCAGGAAGAGAATTCAGGAGTGCAAAATGTTCCTGAAAGGGAAGGGAGGTGTCTGAGATTGTCCGCGGAAGTGCAGAAGGTGTGCGAGATGGTCTGGGAAGCCGGGGGGCGGGGGGGGGGGGGTAATATAACTAATATGGTCCTGAACGGGGAGGGGTATATTGGAGATGCTTTAGGAAGGTGAAGGAGGTGTCTGGGCTGATCGGGGAAGGGTATGGAGGAGTCTAACATTGTTCAGGAAGGGGAGGCTAGGTGTCTTCAATAATACTTGAGGTGAACGAGGTGTCCCAGATGGACCAGGAAGGGGATGGAGGCACCTGAAATGTTCCAGGAAGGGGTAGATGTTTCTGAGGTAGCCTGGGAAGTGGAGGGATGTGCCTAACGTGGTCCTGGAAGTGAAGGGAGGTGTCAGAGATGCCCTAGGAATGGGACGGAGGTGTCTGAGTTTGTCCAGGAAATGGAGGAAGCTGTCCGATGTGCACCAGGAAGAGAACGGAGCTGTCAGAGATGGTCAGGGATGGGAGGGAGGAGTCTGAGATTGTATGGTAAGGGAAGAGAGGTGTCTGCAATGGTCCAGGAAGTGAAGGAGATGCCTGAGATAGTTTGTGAATGGGAGGAAGGCAACTGCAATTGTTCAGAAAGGGGGGGGGGGAGTTCCTGAGATGGCCTGGGAAGGGGAAGGAAGTATCCAATATGGTCCAGTAAGGGGAGAGATGTGTCCGAGATGGCACAGGGGACGGTGCGAGCTGTTCAAGATGATCCAGGAAGGGGAGGGAAGTGTCCGAGATAGTCTGGGAAGGGGAGACAAGAGTCTGAGATGGTCTGAGAAGGTGATGGAGGTGTCCACGATGGTCCAAGAAGAGGAGGGAGCTGCTGAGATGATCAGGAAAGGCGAGGGATGGGACTAAGATTATCCGGGAATGGGTGGGAGATGTCAGCAATGGCCCCGAAAGTGGGGGAAATGTCCAAGATTGCCCAGGAAGGGGAGAGAGGTGCCCAAGATGGTCTAGGATGGGAAGGTAAATGGCTGAGATGTTCTGGGTAGGGAAGGTAGTTGTTTGAGATGGTATGAGAAGGTGAGGGGGTATCTGAGGTGGTCCAGGAAGGAAAGGGATGTGTCCAAGATGTTCCGGTATGGGAGGAGATTTCCAAGATAGTTCAGGCCGGGGAAGTAAGCGTCTGAGACCATCTGGGAAAGGGAGGGAGGTATCTGCCATGGTCTGAAAAGGGGAAGAGGTGTCAGCGTCAGTCCCGGAAAGGGAGGGAGGTGTCCTATATTGGCCTGGAAGAGGAGGGTGGTATCTGAGATGGTCAAGCAAGGGGAGGGAAGTAAATGAGATGGTCCAGGAAGTAGAGGGAAATGTCCGAGATGTTCCAAGCGAGCCTGAGGGCGGTGTGGAATGTGTTGGCGACGTTGATGATCTGTTCAACCGCCTCAAGTGAGCACAGCGTGGCGCCGATACAGACGTCGATGTGGTGGAGAAAAAGGTAATGAGTGGTGGCATTTGAACTTTAGAAAATTTCTCGGAATATTCTGCTCCCAACATTCTGTAAGCGATATTCTCTGGAAGGTTTTGGACCTGACATTCTATAACTGACATTCCCTGGAACATTATGTTCCAATATTTTATAACAGCATTCCCTGGAACATTCTGCATATGATATCCCATAGCTGACATTCACTGGAATATTCTGCACCCAGCATTCTGCAACTGACATGCCTCGGTGATACTGTACCAGAGATTCGATAACTGACATTCCCTGGAACAGCCTACCCCTGAAATTATTTGTGAACGTGGGACGTCAGTGAATTGAACAAAAGATAAGAACCCGAGGGAAGTGATCTCGTTCCAGGGGCAAGGAGATACAGTTCCAAAGTCCCATCAGGCAGTTAAACGTTTTCCCTCCGTTTCCAATTCTTCATGACACTGGATTAGCCACAATTTAGTCTAAAAGACTGAAATTTCCAACCTCGGGGTTGTCTTCAAGGAACCGGGAGAGAATTCTTTAGGACAGCAACATTTTCACCCTCCGTATTAGGAACTGGGAAGAAGTGGCCAGTGTCTGCTTTTGAGCGATAAATTGTTTGGGAATGCTCTAGAATCCATCCGTTGTTATGGGTGTGTATCTGTGTGTTTGGGGAGGAAGAGTTTCTGGTGTTTTATGACACATTTTTGTCAGTAACTCAGATCTTCCCATTTGCTATTCCATTTCCAATTATTGTAATAAATCTCTAAATGCAGTGACACATTTGAAAATCTCACTCTGTCCACAATCAAACTGGTCATTTTCCCTCCAGGCTGATGTATAATATGTTTGTTTTACTTCCTCACAGTTAACGTAGTGACGATCTACGTCCTGATTTCAAATAATTGTGGATTGTCTTTGAGTGCCAGACGTTACCTGTGGGTCATGGCTGTAGCAGATCTATTGGTAATTATCCTCGATCTGACACTCAGACAAATTCCCATTACTTATTTGGAACAGTTTTATTTCCCGATGGACATCCCCGTGTGTCATATCCATGCCATCCTGCTTTATGCAGCCACAGGCTATTATGTCTGGCTCACTGTCGCTTTCACCTTTGATCGATTTATGGCCGTTTGTTGTCAGAAGCGGAAAAGCATATATTGCAGTGTGAAAACAGCGGCTGTGGTTCTTGAAGCAGTGACTGTGCTGAGCTGTTTAAATAACATTTTTTGGCATTTTTGCTCACAGCTTGGTATCGGCTCTCTTGGTTTTGTTATGGAACAGGAGGTCTTGATTTCTTCGGTGTCTGGGTCATACTCGACATCCTCCACAACATTCTAACCCCGGCTCTCCCATTTCTCCTGATTCTGCTGCTCAATGTTTCCACCGTCAGACAAATTTTAGTGACCAGCAGAGCCCGCAGGAGGCTCCGGGCTCATAGCAATGGGACGCTCAGTCTTACACAGAAATAAAAAAACCCAAAACAAGCCATCGTTTTACTGTTTGTGATCTCAGCCGATTATATCTTGTTATGTTCAACATTAATGGTGTATTCTATATCGTAATGGATGTGGTGGACTTTGGACACCCCTATGCTTCTCCATCCCTTTGTGCAGGATTTGGGCTTCATGCTGCAGCTCCTCAGTTGCTGCACAAACACTGCAATTTATGCCGTGACTCAGACAAGATTCAGGCAGCAAATGAAGAATGTGCTGAAATAGCCCTTTGTCAAATTCATCAATCAATCAGTAAATACATCCAGTATTGACTTGTTTGAGATCAATGTTTCAGCGATGGAGCCAGCTGTCGATATGGTAACAGAACCGAGTGTAGCGCTTTTCTGTCCAACCTCAATCCGCAGCTGTTTACAGGACCACATTTCAAAATTTCTCTCAACTTAGGGTCCAGTGAGAAAAAGCAGGTTCACACTGACGGTATCCGTCACTTCAATTTGGAAACAACAAAGAGTTCATTAAAATGTGCAGCGCAGCAGCTTGAATGGCATTGTTGTCTGCTTTTTTGTAGAAGGCGTTGAGCTGGAGACAGACATACTCAGCCCCAAGTCCTGGTCCTCAGCGAAGGGGACGACACAGGGTCGTGAACTCAGAGTTGGGTTTACGTGCCTCTGTCCTCGAGTGTGATGGTGGGGGAGTGTGCAGCAGAATGAGCATGACGGTGGGGGTGGGTGCGACGGAGTGTGCATGACGGTTGGAATGTGCGCCCCGAGTATGTGTAACGGTTGTGGATTGTGACTGAAATATATGTGATGCTGGCAGGGTGTGTCGGGGATTAAGTGTGACGGTGGGGGAATGTGACGGGAATGTGTGTGATGGTGGTGGAGTGTGCCCGGAAGTAAGTGTGATGATGGGGGACTGTGCGGGATGGTGAGAGTGACGGGGGAACTGTGTGGGTGATTAGCGTGACAGTGTGGGACCGTGCGTAAGACTGTGTGATAATGGGAGAGTGCACGGGGTAGTGTGCATTACGGTGGGGCATTGTGCAGGGGAGTAAGTATGACGATTGAGGAGTGCGTGGGGTAGTGAATGTGCTGGTGGGGGAGTGTGCTTTAGAGTCAGTGTGACGGTGGCAGATTGTGAGGGCTGTGAGCATGACGGTGGGTGATGCTGGGGTAGTGAGTGTGAAGGTGGGGCTGTGTGCGGGGCCCTGAGCATGACGGTAGGGGAGAGTGCAGAGGAGCATGTGTGACTGTGCGGGTGTGTGTAGGAAGGTGAATATGACAGTCGTGGAGCGTGTGGGGAAGTGAGCGAGATGGTGGTGAGGTGTGTGGGAGAGTGAGTGTATCACTGGACGCATGTGTGGGGCACTGAGTATGATGGTGGGGGAGTGCTCAATGGGAGGAGTGCAACATGGGTGGATTGTGCAGGGCAGAGAGAATGACCATGGCGGAGAGTGTGGGGGAGTTAGCATGACAGTGGCCAAGTGTGATGTGTAATGAGTGTAATGGAAGGGAGTGTGCAGAGGTGCGAGCATGACTGTGTGGCAGCGTGAGCATGAGGGTGGGGAGTGTGAGGTATGAGTGTGATGGTTGTCAAGTGTGTGAGGGGGTGAGCGTTAGGGTGGGCAAATGTGCGGGGGAGTGAGAGTCATTATAGGGACATGTCGGTGTATTGAGAGTGACAGCAGTGGATTGTGTAGAGGGGTGACCATGCCATGATGGAGGATATGGGTGAGCGAGAGTGATGGGGTGGAGAGTATGCAGGAGAATTCGTGTTACAGTGGGTGTGTGTGCGACAGAGTGAACGTTGGGGGGGGGGGGGGAAGAGCGTGGGGGAATGAGTGTAATGCTGGGGAAATGTCAGGGGCCTTGAGAGTGACTGTAGTGGATTTTGCGTTGGAGCGAGAGTGACGTGGGCGACTGTGCAGTGGAGTGAGAGTGACGGTTGGGGAGCTCTGTGGGAGAGTGAACACGACAGTGGGGGTGTGAGCGTAGAAGGGAGGATGACGTTGTGCGTGTGTACAGGGAGTGGTTTTATGGCGAGGAAGTTTGTGGGAGAGCAAATATGATGGTAGAGGAGTGTGCAGTGGTGTCAGCAAGATGGTGGGGCTTTCTCCAGGGCAGTGAGTGTGACAGTGGGAGAGTGTGCAGGGCTGTGAATGTGGCAATGGTATGGTGCCTGCGGGAAGTAAGCATGGCGGTGTGGGATTGTGCGGGAGAGTGAGAGTGACAATGGGAAAGTGTGGTGGAATGAGCATGATGGCGGAATGGTGTGCGGTGGTGTGAGCATGACATTTGATGTGTGCAGGACAGTGAGTGCAACACTGGGGTATTGTGCGTGGAGTGAGCGTGATGGTGGGAGTTGTACAGGAGTGTTTTTGTGACAGTGAGCGAGAGTGCAGGGAGTGAGTGTGGGAGTTAATTGTGTGTGGGTAAGTTGGTGTGACAGTGAGGGAGTGTGTGGGAGAGTGAGTGTGACAGGTGAGGAGTCCGTGGGTGACTGAGCGTGGCAGTGGGGTCATTTAGGGGAGTAGCATGATGCTCGGAGAGTGTGTGGCAGAGTGCGCATGATAGTGGGAAATCGTGCAGCAGAGTGAGTGTTAGGGTGGAAGTGCGTGTGGGGAAGTGAGCGTGACAGTGGTCGTGTGTGAGAGGGAGTGAGTTATAGGTTGGGTGAGTATGCGGGGGAGTGAGAGTGATGGTGGGGACATGTCGGGGGAATTAAGATTGACTGTAGTGGATTGTGTGGAGGAATAACCGTGACGTGGGGGAGTCTATGGGGAGGAAGAGTGACTGTGGGGGAGTGTGCAGGCGAATGAGTGTGATGGTGGGGGAGTGTGTGAGGCAGTGTGTGTGATTGTGCAGTTCATGTGCAGTGGAGTGAGCATGACTCTGGAAGGTTGTGGGGGCAAAGTGAGTGTGACAGTGGGGTGGAGTTCAGGGGAGTGAACATGATGGTGGTGTTATTGTGCAGGTGGGGAAGTGTGCAGAAGTCTGATCGAGTCGGTTGAATTTTGCGTAGGTGACTGAGTGTGACAGTGGGTAAGTATGTGGGGGAGAGTGCATGACGGTGTGTTGGTATGCGGGGACTGAGATAAACAGTAGGAATTATGCACATAAGTGAGCGTCAGAGTGCAGGAGAGTGTGGGGGAGTGAAAGTGAAATTGTGCAAGTGTGTGAGAAAGAGAGCGTGACAGTGGGTGAGTGTGCAGTGGAATGCGTTCGATGGGGTGGGAGTGTGTGGGGGAGAGTGCATGATGGTTACAGAGTCTGTACAAACCTGAGTACGAGAGGGACTTTTGCAGGGGAGTGACTGTGCCGGTGGGGAAACCTGTGGGTGAGTGAGATTGAAGGTCCAGAATGTGCAGGTGAGTGAACACGACGGTGGGTGGGTGCAGTTTGGTTAACGTAGTAGTTTTTGAGTCTGCAGAGAGTAAGTGTCAAAGTGGGGAAGTGTGCGAGCATTGAGCTGGATAGTGGGAGAGTGTGCATGGTTGTGAGAGTGACGGTAGGGGAGAGTGCAGGGGAGTCAATGCGATGGTGGAGCTGTGTCTGGTGGAGTGAGTGTGACCGTGGGCGAGGGTTTGGAGTGATTGTGATCTTGGGGAGCGTGAGGTGGAGGCAGTGAGACAGTGGGGATGTGTGTGTGGGATTGAGCATGATGGCAGTGGAGTGTGTGATGCAATGAAAATGATGGTGCGAGAGAATCTGTGCAAGTGAGTGTTAGAGTGGGGCAGTGTGTGGGGGAGTGAGTGTGACATTGGGCGATTGTGCGGAGGACGATTTCAATGGTGGGGGTGTGTGAGGGGGAGTCAGCATGTCAGTGTTGAGTGTGTGGATGAGTGGGCATGACACTTGCGATGTCTGTGGGCGTGTGAGCATGAGAGTGGGACAGTTTTGCAGGGGACCAGGTGTGATGGTGGGGAAGTGTGTGCGGAGGGACAATGACGCTGATGTGAGTGCTGGAGAGTGAACACGACGGTGGCGTGTGTGCATGGCAGTGTGCATGACGGTGGGTGAGAATGTTGGGGAATGAGTGTGACAGTGGGAGTGTTTTCGGGGAGTGAGCTGGATGGGGAGGGAGTGCGTGGTGGAGTGAGTCTAATGGCTGAGAGTGAGGGATGGAGTTAGCATGACCGTGGAAGAGTATGCAGAGGGGTAACCGTGATGGTGAGGGAGTGTACAGGTAGTCAGTGCGACGGGGGAAGGTGTGTCCGGTGGAGTGAGTGTGATGGGGTGGTGTGTGCGAGGGAATGAATGTGACAGTGGGGTGGTGGGTGGAGGAGTGGTCATGACAGTGGAGGAGTGTGTGGGGTAGTGAGTGTAACGCTGGTAAGCGTGTGTGGGAGTCTGCATGACGGCGTGGAAATGTGTGCGGCAGTGGGTGAAACAGGGTAATAGGTGTAGGGAAGTGATTGTGATGGTGGGGTGGGTGTGGGAGAGTGACCGTGATGGTGCGGGAGTTTTGTTGGGGTGTGAGTGTGACGGTGGCGTGAGTGCAGGGAGTGTGACGCTGGTGGAGTGTGATTGTGCGGTCGTACGTGCAACGATTGAGGCGTATGTTGTGCAGGGACCACGATGGTAGGGCAGTGGGTGGCAGAGTATGTGGAGAGTGAGTTGGGTTGGGGTTTGGGGGAGTGAGCATGATGATGATGCAGTGTTTAGGGGAGTGAGCGTGACGACGGAGGTGCGTGCGGGCGAGTCCGTGTGACAGTAGGATTGTGTGTTGGTGAGTGAGCGTTACAATTAAGCAGTGTTGCTGGAGAGGAAGCATCACGATGGGGGAGTGGGCACATCATTACAGTGACATTGGTGAGGCTTCAAAAAGTGAGAGTGAGAGAGGGGAAGCATACGGGTAGTGAGCATGACAGTGGCCTAGTGTGCTGGGCAGTGCGAATGAGAATAGGGAATGTAAGAGAGAGTGATCGTGGTATTGAGGGATTGTGCAGGGGAGTGAGTGTGATGATGGAGCGTGTATTCATGTGAGTGAGAGTGAGAGTGGGTGAGTGTCTGGCGAAGTGAGCGTGATGGTAGGGCAGTGTGTGGGGCTGTGCATGTGTCTTTGGAGAGTTGTGCAGGGGAGTGCGCGTGATGATGGGGGAGTGTGCGGGAAAGTGAGCATGGTCATCGGGGAGTGTGCGATGAGTGAGCGTGAGGGAGCGTTAGTCTGCGGGAAATTGAGCACGATGGTGGACGAGTGTCTGGGGGAGTGATCCTGGCAGTAGGGCAGTGTGCAGGGGTGTGTCCATGACAGCGGAGGAGTGTGCACGAGCGTGTGCGTATGGTAGTCTTGTGTGTGGGAGTGTGTGTGACAGTGGGGGAGTGTGAGGCAGAGTGAGCATATTGGTGGGGGAGTGTGCAGAGAACTGAGCGTCTTGATGTCAGAGAAGTTAGTGTGTATTGGGAGAGAGTGTCACTATGGGGGAGTGTGCAGCAGAATGGAGATGACAGCGGGGGAGTGAGTGGCAGCATGCACATAAAGATATGGAAGTGTGCAGCGGAGTGAGCAAGGTGGTGTGGGAGTCTATGGCGGGGTGAGAGTGATGGTGTGGGAGTGTGCGGGAGAGTGGGAGTGATTATGTGGGAGTGTACGGGAGAGTGAGAATGACGGTTTGAGAGTGATGGGAGAGTGAGGGTGACATAGCGGGATTGTGTGGGGAAGTGAGAGTGATGGCGGAGGTGTTTGTGGTAGAGTGATCGTGATGGTGGGCGAGTGTGCAGGGAAATGAGCATGACGGTGGTGGTTATTCGGTGAAGTGAACATGAATTTGGAGGGTGTGTGGGAGAGTGAGTATGACATAAGTGTGATGTGCGGGGGAGTAAGCACGATGGGGGGGCAGAGCGCATGGGAGTGAGTATGATAGTGGGTAGTGTGCGGGGATTGAGTGTGAAAGTAGGGAATTGTGTGGGGAGTGAATGTGACGGTGGGGGAGTGTTTGTAGGAGTGAGTGTGAGATTGGGTGACAGGGAGTGTGTGGGGATGTGAGCTTTATGGTCAGGAGTGCGTGGGGTAGTGAGCATGATAGTGGGCGCGTCTGTGAGTAACTGTGACACTGGGGTTGTGTGCAGGCGAGTGCGAGTGACGGTGGTGTGGTCTGCAGGGGAGTGAGCATGATGATTGGAGTGTGAGTGGTGAAGTTAGCGTGATGATGGGAAAGTCTGGTTGAGTGAGCCTGAGGGTGTGTTAGTGTGCAGGAGATTGAGCATCATGGTGGAGAAGTGATTAGGGGACTGAGCGTGAAAGTGGTGTAGTGTCTGAAGGTGTGAGCGTGATTGTGTGGAATTGACCGTGGGAGTGAGTGTGATGGTGGGGGATTGAGTGAGATTGTGAGCAAGATGGTGTGGTAGTGTACGTAGGAGGCAGAGTTTGGTGGAGGACTTTGTGGGCAGTGTGCAGTGTTGTGAGTTTGATGGTGAGTGTGTGTGTGAGGAATTGAAAATGTCAGTAAGGGAAGAGCGAGCTTTATGATCAAGGTGTGGGCGGTTGAGTGAATCTTACGGTGATGAAATCAGCATGAAAGTGGGCGAGTTGCGGCGGAGTGAGTGTGATGGTGAAGGAGTGTGCGGCAGAGAGTTCATTATGGTAGAATTGTGTGTGGCGTGGGAGTGTGATGATCAGCAAGGGTGTGAGCGAGTAAGCTTTGGGTGGGCGAGTGTGCGAGTAATGCGAGGGAATATCATGGGAATTGAGAGTGACTGTATTGGAATGTGTCATGGTGCGAGGGTGACATGGATGAGTGTGTGGGGAGTGAGTATGATGGTGGGGGACTATTCAGAGGAGGGGAAGTTAGGTGGAAGACATTGTGGGGGAGTGAGCATGACATTGCAAAATGTGCGGAGGAGTGACCATGACGGTGGGAGTGGACAAGGAGAAAGCTTGATGATGAGGTGTGCACGGGGGAGCCAGCGTAATGGTGGAGGAGTGGGCAAGGAAGTGAGTGTGACAGTGGGGGTGACTACGAGGGAGACAGCAGAACATTGGGCGTGTGTACCGGGGAGGGAGCGTGATGGTAGGTGAGAGTGCGGGGAGTGAGGGTGACGGTGGAGTGAACGTGAAGGGCGAGTGGGGTTGGTGGACTGAGCGTGATGGTGCCAAAGTGTGTGTGGCAGTGATCGTGATGGTGGGGGAGTGAGCGTGGGAGTAAGGGTGATGGTGGGGAATGGTTTGGGGGGAAGGTAACAGTGTAGGAGTGTGGGGGGGGGGCTGAGCATGACGGTGGGAGACTGTGTGCGTGTGTGAATTTGACGGTGGGCAATTGTACAGGGGAGTGAGTATATTGGCAGGGAAAACTTTGGGAAGTCAGTGAAACAGTGGCGAAATGAGTAGGGCAGTGAGTGTGGGGAGTAAGTGTGATAGTGGAAGAGTGCGCAGGGTAATGAGCGTGATAGTGGTGGAGTGTAAATTATAGTAACTGTGACTCGTGAGAGTGAAAAGAGCGTGACAGTGGCGTAGAGTGCGGGGGAGTGAGGGTGATCATGGGTGCGTGAGCGGGGCTGTAAGTGTGATGGTGGGGGAGTGTGTTGGAGAGTGAGCATGATAGTGGGGGATTGTGAGGGGCAGTGAGTTTTCTGGTTGGTGAGTGAGCGCAGAAGTGAGAGTTACAGTGAGGGAGTGTGCAGGGGAGTGAGTGTGATGATGGTGCGTGTATTCATGTGAGTGAGAGTGAGAGTGGGTGAGTGTCTGGCGGAGTGAGCGTGATGGTAGGGCAGTGTGTGGGGCTGTGCGTGTGTCTTTGGAGCGTTGTGCAGGGGAGTGCGCGTGATGATGGGGGAGTGTGCGGGAAAGTGAGCATGGTCATCGGGGAGTGTGCGATGAGTGAGCGTAAGGGAGCGTTAGTCTGCGGGATGGGGGGTGTGTGCAGGGCAGTGAATGTGACAGTGGGGGAGTGTTCGAGGCTTATAGTGAGACATGGGGGACTATGAGGGGGAGTGAGAGTGACGGTGCAGGAGTGTACGGGTGCGGAAGGGTGCCAGTGAAGGATTGTGTGGTGATGTGAGTGTGACGATGATGGTTTGTGCGCTGGTGTGAGCATGATGATGGGTCGTGTGTACAGGGAAGGAAGAGTGAAGGCAGACGACCTGTGTGAGGAGTGAGCATGATGGTGGGGCATGGTACGGAGGAGTGTCCATGATGGTGGGGGCGTGTACAGGAGAATGAGTATGATATTGGGGGAGTGTGCAGGGCATTGATTGTGACTTTGGAATTGATGTGCTTGGTGTAGTGAGGTTCACGGTGGGGTAATGTGTAGAGGAGTGAACTTGACTGTGGGGGAGTAAGCATGATGGTGGGAAAGTTTGCGCATCAGTGAGTGTGACAGTGGGCTGTTTGTGGGGCTGTTAATATGATGGTGGGGAGTGTGTGTGAGTTTGAGAATGACGTTGGGTCATTGTGCAGAGGCGTGAGACTGAGGTTGGGGTTAGCATGTTGGGCGAGTGAGGATGATAGTGGAGGAGAGTGTGTGGGTCTGTGTAACGAAGGTGTTGTTGTGTGCGGGAGTGAAGATGATGTTGGAGGAATGTACTGCGATTGAGAGTGATGGTGTGGGAATGTGCGGTAAAAGTGAGTGTGTTGCAGGGGGCAGTGTTGGTGAGTGAGTGTGATCGTGGTGGATTATGTGGGGAGGAAGAGTGATGATGGGGAGTGTGTGGGGAAGTGAGCGTGATGCTGGAGAAGTGTGTGGAGGTGTGAGTATGCCATAGGGGAGTGTGAGAGGGACTGAGCTTCATGGTGGGTGAGTGTGCCAGGAGGGAACGTTGGTGGAGGAGTGTGCGGGGGAGTGAACTTGATGTTGTGGTGTATGCGAAGGAGTGAGTATGATGCTGGGGGAATGTGCGAGGAGTGAGAGTGACAGTGGTTGAGTGTGTGGGAGAAGTGATTGCGT
This sequence comes from Chiloscyllium plagiosum, assembly GCF_037043375.1. NCBI lineage: Eukaryota > Metazoa > Chordata > Chondrichthyes > Orectolobiformes > Hemiscylliidae > Chiloscyllium > Chiloscyllium plagiosum. The sequence continues at coordinate 20,867,693 of NW_028270188.1, forward strand.
GGCGGGGAGCGTGTGAGTCAGTGATCATGACGATGGGGGAGAGTGTGGGTGACTCAGGGTGATGGTGAAGGATTTACTTCCGGCAGTGAGATCGACGGTGGGGGAGTTTGCGGGCTGGTGAGTATGATACTGGGAGTGTGTGTGGGGGTCTGAGTGCGCCACTTGTGGAATCTGGGGGGAAGTGAGCCGTGATGCTGGGGGAGAGAAAGGAGCAGTGAGAGTTGGTGGGGGTTGCGTGGAGGAATGAGCATAACATTGGAAAAGTATGCAGGAGATGATGAGTTGGAGGGACAGTGTGCAGGGGAGTGAGCTTGATGGTGTAGTTGTGCGAGGGCATGAGTTTGATGGTGGTCGACAGTGTAGGGAGTGAGTGTGACGATGAGATTGGTGATTTGTGAGTAATAGTCACGGTTGGAGAGTGTCTGGGGAGTGAAATTGACGATATGGTTGGTGTATGGTGAATGAGTGAGATAGTGGTGGGGTGTGTAGGGATTGAGAGTGACAGTGGTTCAGTGTGTGGGTCAAGAGATTGTGACGGTTGGAGAGAGTGCGGGGGGGTGAGAGTTAGTGGGGGTGTGCATGTGGGAGTGAGCCTGATGGTGTGGTGCAAGTGATGGAGTGTATGTTATGTTGGGGAGTGTTTGTGGAGTGAGCATGCTGGTGAGTTTGGCGAGTGTGGGAGTGAACGCGACGGTATGTAAGAGACTGGGGGAGTAAAAATGTCATAAGTGTTATTGTGCAGGGAGTGAGTCTGATGTTGCTGAGTTTGCAGGGAATGAGAGTGACATTGGTTTAGTGTGCATGGCAAGTAATCGTGTCGTGGGGAGTGTGTGGAGGAATGAGCATTACAGTATGCGAGATTGTAGGGACTGAGGTTGAGGGTCATGGAGTGTGTGGAGGGAGTGAGAGTGACGTTGGGATAGTGTGCGGGGGAGTGAGCATGATGGTGGGGGAGTGTGTGGATGAGTAACCACGATGGTGGGTGAGTGTCCGGGGGAGTGAGAGTGACATTGGGAAAGTTTGTGAGGGAGTTAGCGTGAGAGTTAGGGAGTGTGTGGGGAAGTGAGAGTTCTTGTTGGTGTGCGCAGGGAAGTTACCTTGATGGTGTGGTGTGTGCGAGAGAGTGAGTGTGGTGATGGGGAGTGTGCAGAGAATGAGCATGACGGTGTGTTTGGTGAGTAGGGGAGTGAATATGATATTTGGGGAGTGTAATGCAGGAGTAAAAGTAATGATAGTGTTGCTGCATGGGGGAGTGAGTGTGTTGGTGGGAGAGTGTGCTGTGAGTTGGAGTGACAGTGATTGAGTGAGCAGGGCAAATGACTGTCACGGGGGAGCGTCTGTCCGAGCGAGCGTGACGGTGGGGGGCAGATTGGGTAACTGAGGCTGATGGTGTGGGAGTGTGCAGGGGAGTGATCTCGACAGTGCAGGAGTATGTTGAAAAGTAAGTGTGGCGCTGTCAGTGCGTGGGGGAGTGAGAATGGTGGTGGGGAGTTGCAGTGAAGGGAGCGTGGTGATGGGGCACTGTGCGGCTGAGTTAATGTGATGTTGAGTTAGTGTGCGCGGGGTGTGAGAGTGATGGTGGTTGAGTGTGCAGGGCAAGTGGTTGTGGCGCGTGGGAGTGTTTGGGGAGTGGGCGTGACGATGGGAAAGTGTGTTCGAGAGTGAGCGTGACGGTGGGTGAGCATGTGGGAGAGTGAGCGGGATGGTGTGTGAGTGTGCGGGGGAGAGAGTGTGCGAGTTTGCGAGGGAGTGAGTGTGACACTGGGGAATATGTGATGAGTGAATGTTAGTGGGGGAGTAATCGGGGAATTGATGTGATGTGTGGTGTGTGTGAGTGAGTGAGTGCGATAGTGGGGCGTGTATTCGGGGAGTGACGGTGGTTGAATGTGCAGGGCGTGTGATTCTGTGGCCGGAGGACTGGGAGGCTGAGTGAGCATGACGGTGGGGACAGTGTCAGTGACTGATAGTGACGGTGGGGGTTGACGTGGGAGTGTGGGAGTGACGGTGGAGGAGTTTGCTCGGTAGTGAGTGCGCAACTGGGAGACTGTATATGGAGGTTCAAGCATGCCAGTGGGGGAGGCTGTGGGAGTGTGACCATCGTGTTGGGGAGTGGGCAGGGGAGTGAAATCTGGTTGGGGATTGTGTGGGACATTGAGCGTAAACGTGTGGGAGTGTGCAGGTGAGTCAGAGTGATGGTGGGCGTGTGCTGCGGTCAGTGACCATGATGGTGGCAGAGTGTATGTGGCAGTGTGCGTGACATTGGTGGAGTTTGAGAAGGAGTGGCATTGACAGTGGTGGCCTTTGTGGGGGTGTGAGAAAGACGTAAGCCGAGTGTGCAAGGGACTGAGCATGCAGCGGAGTGTGCTTGATGGTGTGGGTATGTGTGATGGATTTAGCATGACAGTGGAGGGGTTACCGCAAGAGTGAGTGTGAGTTTGGAGTGGTGTTCAATGGATTAAGTATGACGGTGTTGAATGTGTGGGGGAGTGAGCGTGACAGTAGGGGAGTATGCATGGGCATAAGACTGACAGAGGGAGACTGTGATGGGAGTGGAATTCACGATCGTGCAGAGTGTGGAGGAGGAAGTGTGACAGTGGGGGACTGAGCAGGAGAGTGAGAGTGATGGTGGGGGATTGGGCTGCGAGCGCGAGTGACGATGGATGAGTGTGTTGGGTACGTAAGTGCGTCACGGGGGAGTGTTTGGGGAACTCAGAGTGATGGTGGGAGAGTGTCCATGGTGTGAGCTTAAAAGCGAAGGAATTCGTGGGAGGGTGAGAGTGACGGTTAGTTCGTGTAAGGGGCCATGAGTGTGAAGTGTGGAGTTTTGTATGGGAGTGATAGTGACGGTGGTGTGGTTTGTCGGGTAGTGAACGTGATGGTGGGGGATTGTGCGGGAGTTGAGAGTTGGTGGGGGAATTTGCGGGGTTGTAAACATGATGCTGGGGTATAGTGTGGTGGAGTGATAGTGGGTGAGAAAGTATGCGGGAGAAGGAGTTTTAAGATGGAGTGTATGGGAGGGACTGACAGTCATGGCGGGGTAGTGAGTGTGCTGATGGGGAGCGTATTGGGCATTTCGTGTGACAGTGTTGTGTTGTGCGAGTGAGGGAACAGGAGGGTAGGGGACAGTGTGAGATTTCCGAGATAGAGGGGTGTTCGCAGGGCAGTAACTGTGATCGTGGGTGTGTGTATGGGGAGTCAGTGTCACAGTGGGGTCTTGTGCAGGGGAATGAGCGTGATGGTGGAGGAATGTGTGGTGGAATGATTGTGAGGAGAGGTCGTGAGTATGAGAGGAGGTGAGTATGCAGAGGAGTGAGAGTGATGTTGGTGGAGTGTGCGGCACAGTCAGCATTAGGTTGTGTGTGTGTGTGGTGGAGTCAGTGAGGTTCTGGGCGAGTGTGTGAGGGAGTGAGTATTAGGGTGGGTTTGTGTTGGTGAATGAGCCTGATGGTTGTGGAGTGAGCGTGATAGTGGTGGATTATCTGGAGGAGAGTGTGACAGTAGCGGTGTGTACGTGAGTGCAAGAGTTTTGATGGGGATTGTGTTTGGGAGTGAGTGCGATGAACGGATACTCTGTATGGGAGTGAGCATGACGGTGGGGAAGTGTTCAGGGGAGTGAGCGTGATTGTTGTGTAGTATGCAGGGGAGTGTAAGTGAGGATGTGGGCCGGTGTGGCGGAGTGAGTGTGTCAGTGGGGGAGAGTGGAAGGCATTGAGTTTGATTTTGGAATGATGCACAGGCGAGCGAGCATAATGGTAGGGGAGTGTGGGGGAGTGAGTGTAACAGTTTAACAGTATACAGAAAGTGAGAGTGATGGTGGTGGAGTGATCGGTAGAGTGAGAGTGACAGTTGGGTACTGCGTGTAGAAGTAAGCGTGATTGTAGGAGAGAAGGGGGGATTGACCGTTATGGTGGGTTAGTGTGCAGGGTAATGAATGTGATGGTGGGATATCGAGTAGGTGACTTAGCACGACGCTTGTGTGTGCAGGGCAGTGTGTGTGAAGGTATGCACTGTGCATGGCCGTGAGTATGATATTTGGAGAGTGTGCGAGAGAGTGAGCGTGATGGTGGGTAATTGCGCGAGCGAGTGAGTGCGGCAGGAGTGGCGCATGCAGGGGAGTAAGCTTGATGGTGGGAGAATATGCACGGGTGTGAGCATGACGATGGTGGACGGTGCGGGGTTTGAGAATGATGGTGGGACAGTGTGCTGGGGAATGAGAGTGACTGGTGGAGGGTGCGGGTGAGTGAGAATGACGGTGGAGGACTGTACTGGGGGAGTGAAAGTGACAGAGGGGGTGTACTCATAGGAGTGAGAGTGGCAGTGGGGTTGATGTGTGGGGGCGTGATTGTGACGGTGTGGACATTGTGGGCAGTGAGCGTGAAGGTGTGTTGATGTTTGGGGCAGTGATTGTCAGACTGGGAGAGTGTGTGCACGTGTGAGAGAGACAAAAGTGTCGGGGAGTGTGTGAGTGAGCTTGATGGATTGGTTGGTGAGTGGGGTTGTGAGCATGACGGTGGTGGATTATGTGTGACAGTGTGTGTGACTGTCATGGAGTTGGTGGAGATGTGAATGAGACGGTGGGGGAACGTGTGGCCTGTGAGCATGCCAGTGGGACAGAATGTGAGGTATGAACGTGACATGGGACAGTGGGCAGGGGTGTGAGTGTGACAGTAGGATGTGTGCAGGTCAGTGAGTGTGGCGTTGGGAATCATGCTGGGCTGTTGGGGTGATGGTGGGGAGGTGTGCACGGGTGTGCATATGACTGTGGGCGTGTATGGAGGGGAGTGAGGGTGATGGTGGGGATGACTGCAGTAGATGGAGGGTGGCGGTGTGGGAGTGAGCATGACAGTGGTGGACAGTAACAGTGGAAGAGTGTGCTGCGGAGTGAGAGTGACATTTAGGGAGTGCGTTGAGAGTGTAATTGATGACGGGGTGTGCTTGGTGGAGTGAGCACTGTGGTGGGATTGGTGTGTGGGGGAGTGAGTGTGATGGTGGCAGAGTGTATGTGGGAGTTAGCGTGAAGCTGGGGTTGGTGTGTCATGAAGAGAGCGGGACGGTGGGCGAGTGTGTAGGGGAGTGTAAGTGACGATGAGTGTGTGGGAAATGAGTGGTAGTAATGGTGGGATTAGTTTGTGGCAGTGAACGTAAGGGTGAGGGATTATGTTAGCAGTGTGTATGACGGTCGGGGAGTTTCTGTGGCTGTGAGCGTTGTGGTCGAGGAGGGTTTGTTGGTGTGAGTGTGCCAGTGGGACAGTATGGGGGAATGAACGTGACATGGGGCTGTGTGCAGGGGTGTGAGCGCGACAGTGGGGTGCGTGCAGGTCAATCGGTGTGACAGTGGGGAGAGTGCAGGACTGTTTGTGGGATGATGAGTGGGTAATCCATGCGATTGTGGACGAGTGTGCAGGGGAGTGAGCGTGATGGTGGGGGTGATTGTGACGAAGTGAGCGCGACGGTTGGGGAGTATGCATGAGAGCGAGTATGATGGTGGTGGATTGTGTATGGTTTGCGAATAACTGTGGGAGAGTGTGCTGGGGAGTGAGAGTGACGCTTGGGGAATGCGTTGGGGAGTGTATTTGATTGTGGGAGTGTGCGCGGAGGATGGGGAATGATGGTGGGATTGGTGTGTGTGGGAGTGAGCATGAGAGCTCGTGTTGGTGTGTCGGGGAATCAGCGTGACAGTGGGGGAGTGCAATTTACGACGGGTATATGCACGGAGGGGTGATAGTGATGGTAGGATTGATGTGCGTGGGAATGAGCGTGACATAGTGGTAGTGTGTGATCTTGCGAGAGCAATGAAAGGATTGGTGTGTGGGGTATGACTGTGATGATGGGGTAGTATGAGGTGATTGAGCATAATGGTGGAGGAGTGCGTGTGGGAGTGAGAAAGATATTAGAATAGTGTTCTTGGCAGGGAACGTGACGGTGGGAAAGTGTGCGCTGTGTGAGAATGATTTTAGGAGAGTGTGCTGGGAAGTGAAATTGACGGCAAGGGACTGTGAGGAGGAATGAGAGTGGTGATGTGTTACATGTATGGGGAAGTGAGCGTGATGGCGAAGGAGTATGTGTGGGAGTGTGTGTGACGGTGGGGTTGGTGTGTGGGGTTTTGAGTGTTACGATGGCGGACTGAGCAGGGAGACAGAGTAACCGTGGGCAAGATTGCGAGGTTGAGTGTGATCGCGAGAGAGTGTGGTGGGTTTGTGCCTACCAGTGGGTGAATCTGCATGTAAGTGAGCATGACGATGTGTTAGTGAGATTTGCTGGGGGAAAGCGTCGGGGAGTGACAGTGATGGTGGGTGTGTGCGAGGGCGTGAATGCGATGTTGGGGGAAGAGTCTGGTGGAATGAGTGTGATGCTGGGGAATTGTGGAGGCGATTAAGTGTGACAGTGAAGTGTTGTTTGGGTGAGTGAGCTTGATGGTATGGAGGGTGTGGGAGTTTAAGAGATGATGGATTAATGCATGTGCAGTCAGTGTGACAGCACAGGAGAGTGCGAGGAGTTAGCGTGACGGTGGTGTAGCATGCAGTGGAGTGATGCTGGTGGTGGTGTAGTGAGCATGAGAGTAAGGCAGTGTGTGGGGGAGTGACCGCGACGGTGCGGGAGTGTGTGGGGAATTATCGTATTGTGCGGATTAGTGAGCAATGTAGTGGGGAGAGTGTGGGAGTATATGAGACAGTGGGGTAGAGCATGGGGAACTGAGTGTGGCGGTGGGGGAGAGTGAGGTGACTTGGCATGAATGTCTGGTAGAGTGCAGTGGAGTGACCTGATGGTGGGGCAGTGAGCTTGAGATTAGAAAAGGGTGGGAGAGAGTGAGCATGATTGTAGGGGAGTATGTGCAAAGTGAACATTACGGTGGAGGCGTATGGGGGGAATGGGTGTGATTGGGTAGAGTGTGTGAAGGAGTGAGTATTAGGGTGCGGGAGTCTTCGGGAGCCTGAGCCTGATGTTGGGAGCGTGAGTGTGACAGTGGGGACGTATCTGAATGAGAGAGTGTGAAGATATTGAAGTGTACGGGGAGCGAGAGTGACAGTGCTGGAGTGTACGGGGGATTGAGAGTTACTGTGGCGGACTGTGTAGGGGAGTGAGCATAATGGTGAAGGGAACTGTATGCGTGTGTGTGTTTGTCGGTGTGGGAGTGCGCAGGGGAGTGAGGGTGACAGTGGAGGAATGTGCTGGGCAGTGAGTGTGACTTTGGAGTGGTGTGCTGTGGAGTGAGCGTGAAGGTGGGGAAGTGTGCGTTGACGTGCGTGCAACAGCAGGGGTGTGAGTGGGGTAAGTGTGACGGAAGAGGAGTGTACTTGGGGGTGAGAGTGATGGCGCAGAATGATTGGCTGAGTGAGCGTGACAGTGAGATAGTGGGCACAGGAATGAGCGTGATGGAATGGGAGTGAGTAGGGGAGTGAGGATGATTTTGAGGGAGTGTGTGGCATGGTGAATGCGATGATCGGGTAATGAGTGAGTAGTGAGCATGTCAGTGGGGTATGTATAGGAGTGTCAGAGTGTTAGTGCGGTGTGCACAGGGCAGTGAGTGTGGCGGTGGGATCATGAGTGGGGGAGTGAGCGTGACAGTGGGGTGTGTGCAGGTGAATGAACGTGATGGTGGGGGAGTGTGCACGGCAGTGCATCTGGTGGTGGGGAATGTGCAGTGGAGTGAGTGTTTCAGTGAGATGTATGCCGTGCAGTGAGTCTGACTGTGGGAAGTGCGTGGGGATATTAGTTTGATGGTCCAGAATGTGCAGGTGTGTACACGTGACTATGGACGAGTGTGCGGTGGAGTGAGAGTGATGATAGGGCTGGTGGGTAGGAAAGTCAGCCTGACTGTGGGGCAGTGTGGGGACAGTGAGCTTGGTGGGGGAGTGTGTGGTGGAGTAAGCCTGTTTTTGTAGGGGAGTGTGCATTACGGTTGGAGATTATGTTGTGCAGAGACATTGACGGTAGTCTTGGTGTGTGGGCGGGTGAGTGTGACAGTTGGTAAATGTGCAGGGGAGTGAATGTGATGGTGGAAGATTTTGTGGGATTGAGCTTGACGTTTGCGAAGTGTGCAGGGGAGTATGTGTGATGGTGGGGATCGTGCGGCGAAGTGACCGTAATGGTGGGGAAAATGTGTGTGGGGCTTACCGTTACAGTGGAGGAGTGTCCAGTAGGGGAGTTTGTGGTAGTCTGTCAGGGTGACTGTGATGGGTCAGTGTGACGGAGATAGAGTGAATGGGAGGAGGTAGGGTGATGGAGAGAGAAGGAGTGGGCAGTATGATGGTGACAGAGTGAAGGTGTGTGGGGTCAGTGTGCTGGTAACGGAGTGACTGCGATGCTGTCAGTCTGATAGCCATGGAGTGAGTGTGAGGGAGTCAGGGTGACGGCGGTGTTCGAATGGTGAGGGGGCAGAGATGATGGTGATGGAGTGAGTGTCAGTGGTTAGTGACGGAATCAGAGCGAGTGAGAGGTGGTCACGGTGACACTAATGGAATGAGTGGCAGACGATTGGAGTGATGGTGACCGAGCAACTGTGAGTGGGTCAGAGAGACGGTGATGGAGTAAGGGTGAGTGTGTCAGGCTACCAGTGACAGAATGAGTGTGACAGCTTTAGGGTAAAAGTAAGAGAGTGAGTCTGTGGGGTGTCAGGGTGACGGTAATGGAGTGAGTATGATGTTTTAGGATGAGAGTGACGGATTGAGTGTGAGGGGTTCAAGGTGACAGTGAGGGAGTCCGTATGAGGAGGTCGAGATGACGGTGATGGAGGGAGCGTGAGGGGGTTGGACAGTGATGGGGGAGCGTGAGGCGGATTCAGTGTGATGATGATTGAGTGTGTGTCAGAGGTCAGGGTGGCTTTGATGGAGTGAGTGTGAGGGAGTCAGCGTGAAAGTGACAGAGTGATTCTTCGGGATTCAGGGTGACAGTGATGGAGTGAATGTGAGGGGGCCAGAGTGACAGTGACCCTGTGAGTGTGAGGGGACTAGGGTGACAAACACAGAGCGAGTGTAAGGTGATAGGGATGATGACGACGGAGTGAGTGTGAACGGGTCAGGGTGACAATAACAGTGTGATTGTGAGTGCACCAGGGTGACAGACTCAGAGCAAATGTGAGGAGATAGGGTTGACAGTGGGAAGGTGTCCGGGTGACAGAGTGCGTGTGAGTGGGTCAGGGTGACAGTGAGAGTGCTATTGTGAGGGAACCAGGGTGACAGAGAGGGAGCGAGTGTCAGCGGACGGGGTGGCAGAGAAGGAGCGAATATGAAGGGGTCAGGGTGAAGCCGTCAGTGTGAAGGAGTCTTAATGAGGGTGATGGAGTGACTGTGAGACTGTCAGGGTGACGGTGAAGAAGACAGTGTGAGGGATACAGTGTGATGGGGACTAAGTGAATGTGAGGAATGACTGTGACAGGAGCGGGGTGAGTGTGAGGTGGGGAAAGAGTGATGATGATTTAATGAGTTTGGGGTGTAAGTATGACTGTGCAAGATTGAGTGCGTGATTGAGTGTGAGGAGGTCAGGGTAACAGTGACGGAGTGATTGTAAGGGGGCCAGTGTGACGGTGATGGAGTCAATGTAAAGGGGTCAGGGAGTTGGGGATGGAGTGAGTTTGAGGAGGTCAGGGTGACAGAGTGAGTGTGAACGAATACGCATGGCTGTGGCAGAGTGACTGTGACGGGTTCAGTGTGACGGTGACTAACTGTTTGCGTGGGGTCAGGGTGACGGTGACTTAGTATATGTGAGGGGTCTGGGTGACAGTGATAAAGTGAGTGTGTAAGGGTTTACGTGACGGTGACAAGGTGAGTTTGAGGAGCTTAAGATGAAGTTGACAGAGTACGTGTGAGGGGGTTAGGATGGCGGAGATGGAGTGAATGTGAGGGGTTCAGGGAGAAAGTGAGGGAGCGACTCTGAGTGTGTCAGGGTTACGATGGCAGAGTGAGTGTGTGGGCATCAGGGTGACAGTAACAGAGTGATTGTGAGAGGTCAGGCGAAGTGGTGATGGAGTGAGTATGATGGGGTCAAAGTGATGGTGATGGATTTAGCATAAGGGGTTCAGGGGAAAGTGATGGAGTGAGTCTGTGGGCGTCAGGGTGACATTGCTGGCACGTTAGTGAGGGTATTAGGGTGACAGTGACAGGTGGAGAGTGAGGGGTTCAGTATGACAGTGAAAAAGCAAACAAGAGGACGTCAAGGTGACGACAAAGCAGTGCGTTTGAGAGCACCACCGTGACAGTGATGGAGTGAGTGGGACTGTGTCAGAGTGGCATAACGGAGTGAATGTGAGGTGATCAGGGTGATGGAGTGAGTGAGAGGGAATACGTGTGACTGTGACAGAGTAAGTGTGATGGGTTCAGGGTGACGGTGACAAAGCAAATCTGAAAATGTCAT